>NC_063169.1:71247490-71415689 GCF_023159225.1 Perognathus longimembris pacificus
GGGAAGGAGGGCAGGTGAGCGCGTGGACAGGAGGCTGAGGAGAGGAAGGGGGGCAGGTGAGCGCGTGGACAGGAGGGAGGCTGAGGAGGGAAGGAGGGCAGGTGAGCGCGTGGACAGGAGGGAGGCTGAGGAGGGAAGGAGGGCAGGTGAGCGCGGTGGACAGGAGGGAGGCTGAGGAGGGAAGGGGGGCAGGTGAGCGCGTGGACAGGAGGGAGGCTGAGGAGGGAAGGGGGGCAGGTGAGCGCGTGGACAGGAGGGAGGCTGAGGAGGGAAGGAGGGCAGGTGAGCGCGTGGACAGGAGGCTGAGGAGGGAAGGAGGGCAGGTGAGCGCGTGGACAGGAGGCTGAGGAGAGGAAGGAGGGCAGGTGAGCGCGTGGACAGGAGGCTGAGGAGGGAAGGGGGGCAGGTGAGCGCGTGGACAGGAGGGAGGCTGAGGAGGGAAGGGGGGCAGGTGAGCGCGTGGACAGGAGGGAGGCTGAGGAGGGAAGGAGGGCAGGGTGAGCGCGTGGACAGGAGGCTGAGGAGGGAAGGAGGGCAGGTGAGCGCGTGGACAGGAGGCTGAGGAGAGGAAGGAGGGCAGGTGAGCGCGTGGGACAGGAGGCTGAGGAGAGGAAGGGGGGCAGGTGAGCGCGTGGACAGGAGGGAGGCTGAGGAGGGAAGGAGGGCAGGTGAGCGCGTGGACAGGAGGCTGAGGAGGGAAGGGGGGCAGGTGAGCGCGTGGACAGGAGGGAGGCTGAGGAGGGAAGGAGGGCAGGTGAGCGCGTGGACAGGAGGGAGGCTGAGGAGGGAAGGAGGGCAGGTGAGCGCGTGGACAGGAGGGAGGCTGAGGAGGGAAGGAGGGCAGGTGAGCGCGTGGACAGGAGGCTGAGGAGAGGAAGGAGGGCAGGTGAGCGCGTGGACAGGAGGCTGAGGAGGGAAGGGGGGCAGGTGAGCGCGTGGACAGGAGGGAGGCTGAGGAGGGAAGGGGGGCAGGTGAGCGCGTGGACAGGAGGGAGGCTGAGGAGGGAAGGAGGGCAGGTGAGCGCGTGGACAGGAGGCTGAGGAGGGAAGGAGGGCAGGTGAGCGCGTGGACAGGAGGCTGAGGAGAGGAAGGAGGGCAGGTGAGCGCGGTGGACAGGAGGCTGAGGAGAGGAAGGGGGGCAGGTGAGCGCGTGGACAGGAGGGAGGCTGAGGAGGGAAGGAGGGCAGGTGAGCGCGTGGACAGGAGGCTGAGGAGGGAAGGGGGGCAGGTGAGCGCGTGGACAGGAGGGAGGCTGAGGAGGGAAGGAGGGCAGGTGAGCGCGTGGACAGGAGGGAGGCTGAGGAGGGAAGGAGGGCAGGTGAGCGCGTGGACAGGAGGGAGGCTGAGGAGGGAAGGAGGGCAGGTGAGCGCGTGGACAGGAGGGAGGCTGAGGAGGGAAGGAGGGCAGGTGAGCGCGTGGACAGCGGGGGCTGAGGAGGGAAGGAGGGCAGGTGAGCGCGTGGACAGGAGGGAGGCTGAGGAGGGAAGGGGGACAGGTGAGCGCGTGGACAGGAGGCTGAGGAGGGAAGGAGGGCAGGTGAGCGCGTGGACAGCGGGGGCTGAGGAGGGAAGGAGGGCAGGTGAGCGCGTGGACAGGAGGGAGGCTGAGGAGGGAAGGAGGGCACAGGAGGCCAGTGAACAGGCCTTCTCCAAACCTGCAGCAGTTTATACAACGAAGCCAAGCCACAGAGCAGAACACCAGGATGGTAACAGAGACGTCATCTGAGAGTGAGAGAAGAAATAACAGAAATCCTAACACCTGTGACAAAGCAGGCGTCCCCCGCACAGGGCAAGGGGCTGGGAAGGAGGCGGCGGTTGGTCAATCTGCACTGCTGTAACTCATCACGGTCCGCTCGTCATTTCTCTTCTCCAGAGGTGGAGGACACGGGACAGGACAAAGCTGTTGCCGCTTTGCTGGCTGACACGGGGTGTGAGCCTTGCCTGTTTTCACTCGGGGCAGCCATAGCGGCAAACAGCAGCAATACGCTAGGCATTCACCTGACACGAGTCACATGACCTCGGCCCAGCCTCCTCTGCTGAGACCACAAGGCCCAAGTTACCGCCGCAAGGCCCAAGTCACCCCGGCAGGGCCCAAGTCATTGCCTGCAAGCACGGGCGGGCTTCTTCCTTGGCCTTTTCTTTAGAAACCTCAGTCAGTGCTTCAGCTCTCGGGCCGGCGGCAGGCAGGGCTTTGGCTTTGTGAGAATCTGGTTTTCCTTCTATTTCCGGCTGCATTTCTGACACCACCCAAAGGTGGAGCCAGTCCTAGAGGGAAAGGGTGAAGAGTCCACCAGAACCAGGAATGGTGATTGGAAGGCATTCCTGAGAACACCACCCCAACCCCCCTGTGAGGCCCGACACCGGCTCCCCGAGGTGAACAGCGGCAAGCCATGAGTAACTCCGTTGGCGCACAGTGGCTGCGTGGACATTGCTATGGGAACATGAATTTGGAACCTGCCACGATTCCACTTTACATATTCTTTTAAAATGTTGTCAGTAATGATCAGAACTAATGCCAGTTGCCAGTTCCTAATTTGCAATCTGTTGAGCCAAACACATTCCCGTAAAACCTGCCAGTTCCAAAAACTTCCAACGTCAGAATCATGAGGCGTGACCTGATTCTTTCACACGTCCCCTTTGGCGCTCACTGGGTCAGAGCAGAACTCAGCCCCCGCCACCAACCCTCGTCAGCAACCACCCAGCACCCACACCAATGGCCAAGGAGGGGCAGAGGGACCAGTACCACGACGGGTCCCCACTGCCTCGGGCCGGTCTGCACCCACGCTGACTCTCGTTTATACTGATTGCCACCCTGTGCGCCGCTGGACCGGGAGATTGGGAACACAAGACAAAGGCACGGGCTGATTCCTTTTGGCCACCAACTCCCAGCCACCCTGCCTCTTCCACGTGGGAAGAGCGTGGCACCCATGGCTACACAGGAGGCTGAGATCTGAGGGCTGGGATTCGAAGCCACGGGACAGGAAAGGCCTTGAGACTCTCATCTCCGCGAAACTACCAAAAACAAAAAACAAAAAAACAGAAGTGGCGCTGTGGCTCAAGTGGTAGAGTGCTGGCCTTGAGCAAAAGAGGCTCAGGGACAGTGCTCAGGCTCTGAGTTCAAGCCTCAGGACCAGCACAAAACAACAACAAACATACACACACACACACACACACACCATTAAACTTTGACTTGCCCTGTGAGATGTGACCAGCCACACTGTCATTACAACGGACTAGAATCCGTGTCCATCAGTTAGAAGTCAAGGTCACCCCACCCACATCTCCTCTCCCCAAATGGGGAACTTGGGCCAATCCCCTGCCTCTGGCAGGGTAGTAACAGAAAACCGAGGACCCAGCAGGCCCTCAGTGTTTCCTTCCCCTGGGCAAGGTGTCTGCAGGAACTCCCAGCACTCCCCTCGGCTACACACACACACACACACACACACACACACACACACACACACACACACACACACACACACACACACACACGGAAGGGCTGCTCCTCCACTCCCAAGCGTCCTCCTGGGTTCAGAGAAAGCCCTTTCCCAGCAGACCCCAGCAGATGCCGCCTCCCGCCTCCCGCCTCCCGCCTCCCGCCTCCCGCCTCCCGCCTGGGCCCCGGGCTGCGCTGCACTGCGGCTCGCAGTGAGGGTGACCACGCTTGTCTCAGGTCAGCTGTGATCTGGGACGTGACCACGCAGGGGCAGAGGCAGGGAGGGACTAGTGTGAAGTGACCGGCACACCCCACCCCTGCCCCAGCTGGGGGCAGCCCGGAGGCGAGGGCGTGCAGGGCCGCCAGGCGCTCCGCACCGAGCCCGGCCCAGCGGACCCCGGGCGGGCTCGGAGAGGACGGGGAGGCTCGCGGATCTAAAACCAGGGGGTCTGGATGTGAGCTCGTGTGCGGTGTGACCCGTGTGTGGCGGGTGTATGTCTGTATGTATGTGTGGGGGGGGGGATGGGGCATGTCACTTAGCTGTAGATGTAACGACGGGTCCTGTGTTGCGGTGTGCAGTGTGCGGTGTGTGTTACACACGTAACGCACAGCACACGTGATGCTGTGTGTGGATGGTGTGTGGTGAGTGTGTGCTGTGTATATGTGGTTGTGCGCGTGTAATGTGGGTGACGTGGCGTGTGTGGTTGTGGTATGTGGCTGTGTGGCTGCGCTGCGGTGCTGGCGGCACGCCTGTGCTCGTGTGGTGTGTAATCACACGTGTGTGTGCGCGTGCGTGAACGGGGTGAGGCCTGCTTCCTGTCTGGCCAGGCCAGGTGACGCTGGGGAAGCAGGCGAGGGTGCAGACCGGGGCGCGGCGTGCGCGTGGTGACACCCGTGGGCAGGGGGGGGGGGGGGGTGGAGAGCCCTCCGGACGCGGGGCCGGGCGGCCCAGGGGTGACCACCGTGCGCACGGCTGGGGGCCGCTGAGCTGGGGCCCCGGGGAGAGGGGCCGAGCGCCACGGGGGCTGAGGGGCACGCAAGCGAGAGGGACTGCACGGCTTCTGCAGAGCGGCCGCCAGGAGGCGCTGGCGTTTTCGTTCTTCTGCTCACAAGCACAGAAGGGAGAAGCCTCCCGGCGCCTCTGCGTCTGCCGCTGCTCGTCGGTGCACGACGACGGTCCCGTCCTTTACGCAGAAGCACGGAGGCCAGGACGCACGTCAACCCCAGAAGAGACGAGCGCGGCAGCAGGAGTCCACACCCGGAATGTCACGGTCGCGACAGGGAAAGGGAAGCTGAGCTCTGCGATTACCCTCCTGTCGGGAAAAGGCCGGTGCTACCTAGGAAAGATTACGATCTGCAAGATGAAGTCAGAGGCAAGCACACGCACACGCGCACACACACACACACACCCTCTCCCGGTCACCAGGGAAGTCTTGGCGTCTCCAGATGGCCGGCACCCGTGACTGGGCCCTCCTCCTCCTCCTCCGTCCCTGCAGCCGCTCCCCGTCGACAGGGAAGGCTGCAGAGAACGACCCCACGGGGCTGGGTAGCTGCATCTGCCGCGCTCAAGATTACAAAGCAAACGCAATAAACCAACGCCGTCTCCAATGTTTTGAGAGCTGAAGTACCAGGCGGGGAATTCACGGATTCCCTCTTTCTTTCCGAGTAGGGTGATCCGGTTATCGTCAAACCGGTGGAACGATGACCCCAGTGTCCAGTCCCCACAAGGCCTGCGGGGACGGCCCCGCACGGGGCACACGAGAAAGTGTGCGAATGTGACGGTTAGCCCAGAGCATCCTGAGTCACTCCCACCGGGGCCCGGGGCCCACGAGAGCCGGGCACAACTCCGGGGCAAACACGCCTTTCCCAGCACGCAGCCAGGTCTACACATCCAGTCCTTTCCGTCTTGCAAACCGTTGGCTAAGTCCAGTGAACGGCCAAAGGGCGGGGCATGGGCGTGGCCGCCTGCAGGGCCACGTGTGTACGGCGGAGGTCCCCGGCGCTGCGAACCGCGAGGCGGGAATACTGGCACTGCCTCCACCCCAGCCTGACATTTAACATCGCTTACTGCACAGAGCTGCAGGGAGCAAACTGTGAGCAGAGAAAAAAACAAATCACTCTGAGAAGGAAACAGCTGTACAATTTGGACTCACATCCTAGAACATACCTACTGGTAGTTTAAACTTTACAGTTTTTAAAACAAAGAAGAACGCACATATTTGCCAGAAATCTGTGCCAACTGCCTTTTGGGGGGAGGAAACATCAAGGAAAACGCGATCCACAGCTAAAGGGAATGAGGGTCCCGAGCTTCACCCGCAGAAAGCGGAAGACCGCGGAAGGTTAGCTACTTCTAAGTACAGGGCTGACGGAGGGAACCGAGCCGGGTCGCGGATTTCCTTCCGCTCCTCACTCTTCCTGAGCTCAGCCATCAAGGGGGTACGGGGTCCCGCACTATCGGCTGCCAGAACCTTCTGTGCCCCGGCAGGTGCGGGATGGAGCGTTCCATGAACTGTGAGGGGAGCAGTGTCCGTGTGGCCCCTCTGCACAAAGACTTGGGGCCTTAACTGATGAGATGTCATCAATAACAAGGAATAAGGAGGGGTGGGGGAGACTCTAAACGGTAGCTACAGGTTTCCTGAGGTAAAGCAAACAAAGCCTTTGTGGAACATACTTAAGGAAAACATGGGAGGAAACCTCTGGAGTTGAGAGCCAGGCTGAGTGTTTGACACCAAAAATATGGTCCAGGCAAGGGAAAACGGGGCTCATCTCTATGGGTCCAGTGTGCCCCTCATCCAGTGTGGGACCTGGTGTAAGGTGACCAGGTCCCCAGGACGCTGCCCTCCAGAGTGGGCTGAGCGCATTATGGTGGGGCGGGGTGAGCTGTCGGGGTGCCCCTGGCTGACTTGCAGCCGGCCCCTCTCTCGGATGACACCATTGCAGGAGGTCAGGACGGGCGTGCGGGGCAGGCGGGAGGTTAGATTCGGTCCAGCACACCGTATGCACGCGTGGAAATACACGGAACCTCACTGGCAGGTCTAGTGAATGCATGTGAATCAGAACGCAACTTGGTTTTGTTTTGTTTTTTAAAGGCTCTTGTACCAGCCTCATGGACTTCCTAGCCTTCAAGCCGGAAGCCAAATACATTTCTGTTTATAATAGATCACCCACGCTCAGGTGTTCTGTGCTAGCAGCAGAAAAACGGACTAAGATATCAAAATCTAATAAATTTTTATGTACGATATGCTGTGGAGAAGAAGAAAAGACAAGTTACAGATTGAGAGGAAACATTAGCCAACCGTGGAACCAACAAGGGTCATCTATCACGAACACACACAGAGGGCTGGGGATATGGCCTAGTGGCAAGAGTGCCTGCCTCATATACATGAGGCCCTGGGTTCGACTCCCCAGCACCACATATACAGAAAATGGCCAGAAGCGGCGCTGTGGCTCAAGTGGCAGAGTGCTAGCCTTGAGCAAAAGGAAGCCAGGGACAGTGCTCAGGCCCTGAGTCCAAGCCCCAGGACTGGCAATAAAAAAAAATTTTAAAAAAAAGAACACACACAGAATGCTCCAAGTTCAACAGCAAAAGCACAGATGGGCCCAACCACCCATGGCTATCTCCCTGAACTCACAGAACAAGAGCCGGGGAGCACCGAGGAGCTAGTGAGAGTCCTGGGGGGGGGGGGGCGGGGAGGGGGAGGGGAGGGAGACTCGCCAGGACGCTCCCTAGGGAGTCGCGTCATGACTGCAATGCCTGTAACGAGGTCCGGATCCTGATAAAACTGGGTACAAGCAGAACTTGTGAGCAAGTGCGAGTAGACTACGTGAACACTCCAGGTCCCGTTCATGATATCAGACCCTAGGAACGCGAGACACTGGCACCGAGGTTAACAGCATCAAGAGTCCGCGCATGGGACGCTTAAGTATTTCTTGCAATCACCTAAAATCTGCCACCCTTCCGAAAGGTTTTAAAGTCTTACTATCAGGCTGTGGGCAGTCGACTCGTTTCTCTGAGGAGGACCACTCCTGACACACCAGTTTGGGGTTCTGCCACTGGTTTCTGTGTGGAGCCCTCTCTGGCAAAGCAGCGAGGGAAGGAAGGACAGTGGTAGTCGTTGATTGGCGGTGCCATCTTGGATTTCTTCTACAGGTGAGTCTCCAAGCCAGGACAGGCTGAGCTTCCGGCTGAGAGCCGGTTCTCATAGACACAAAGTCACCCCCTCTGCCCTCGGAGCTGTAAACCACCCCTTGTGAAGGGGCAGCAGAGGCGGACCCTACGGACTAAGGGTTAGCAACGCATCTGTCTTCTCGTGCAGACAGACGGTCCTCCGCCGCGGCTTCTTCCGCGCGCTCCCATCCGTGCCGGAGCGCACAGCGGCGAAGGCTGCTTTTTAAGTGGGAAAGTCTAGCATGAAGTTTAGCCTTCATGCAACGGTAGCTGATTGGAAAATCCTGGCTGCTAAATGGGACCCACCCTGCCATTCCGCTCTCCGTGCGTGCTCCCACGTGGACATCAGGAAGAGCACGCAAGGCGTCTGCTCCTCGCCGGCAATGGCATGCAGCGTCCACCGGAGGAAAAACCAGACTTTCTGTGCCAGCCAAGAACGTGGGAAAATAAAACCAGCCGCTGGAGAGGCAGGCAAAGGCTGGGACCTGCTCTCTGGTGTTTGTGCCTTACACAGACTACTCACACCTCATTCCACAAGGCTCTGAGGCAGAGAGAGTTGTCACAAAGCTTGAGTGTGTGCAGAGAGGAACGTAGCTGGGGAGGGACTCTCCTTGACAGACTTACAGCCTTCAACAGTTGTGGCCCTACTTTCACTCCTTGTGCAGCTCTGGGAAGTCAGTGTCCCTTGCATGGTAAAGATCAGGCACAAAATTTTTGCTTGCTTCTTGAAAAAAAGAAAGAAAGAAAAGAAAACCAGACAACCAGACAATAGCCAGCTCCCCTCGGGGCTATTTCCCCGCAGCCCATGGTAAGGAAGGAGAGTCCAGTGCCCTGAGCCCCGGCAACTGGCCGGATGGGGCTTCGCAGGCAAGGGGGCCAGGCCCAGTACAAGTACACACCTGTCAATCAAGGCTCCGGCGGTCCCCCGGGCCCTAGAGGGTTTAACCCTGATACATTCGTGATCTTAAACGGCAAGTAGGACTGCCATAGAAGCAGACCCCTAAATACAAGCAAAACGTGACCTCAGCCCAACGGATGGACGGATAAATAAAAGAGCAGATTATACATATATATAATATATATGTATATATTATATATAATATATGTATATATATATTATATATATATATATATATATATAATGTTCAGAAGAGCGGCCTGGAGCGAGCCATGCTGCAGGGTCCTGGCGGGCCGCTAGCCGGGCGGGCGCACCCGGGCGGGGGTTAGCACCGCACGGCCCGCGGCCACGCCGCCCGAGGAAGCGCGGAGGGAACGCGGTGTCCAGACGCGTGCCGGACACTCCCGCGCACGGGCGCCCGGCCAAGGACAAAGCGCAAGCCGGGGAAGCCCACCCGGCCGCTCCCGGTGGAAAACAGACCCGCGGGAGCCGAGAGCCTGCCCCTGCGCCGCCCCGGAGGCCGGCGCCCGTGCCCGTCCTCACGGCCTGCCGGGGGGCTGCGTGGGCGCCCCGGGAAGGGCTTCGTCCCGCTGGGAGCAAAGCGGGTGCCGAGGCCGCCGCCCCGGCACGCCCACCGCCCACCGCCCCGACACGCCCACCGCCCACCGCCCACCGCCCGGGCACGCCCACCGCCCACCGCCCCGGCACGCCCACCGCCCACCGCCCACCGCCCGGGCACGCCCACCGCCCGGGCACACCCACCGCCCACCGCCCTGGCACGCCCACCGCCCGGGCACACCCACCGCCCACCGCCCACCGCCCGGGCACGCCCACCGCCCACCGCCCGGGCACGCCCACCACCCGGGCACGCCCACCGCCCACCGCCCGGGCACACCCACCACCCGGGCACACCCACCGCCCACCGCCCTGGCACGCCCACCACCCGGGCACACCCACCGCCCACCACCCACCGCCCGGGCACGCCCACCACCCGGGCACACCCACCACCCACCGCCCTGGCACGCCCACCACCCGGGCACACCCACCGCCCACCACCCACCGCCCGGGCACGCCCACCGCCCGGGCACGCCCACCGCCCGGGCACACCCACCGCCCACCGCCCGGGCACGCCCACCGCCTGGGCACACCCACCGCCCACCGCCCGGGCACGCCCACCGCCCGGGCATGCCCACCGCCCGGGCACACCCACCGCCCACCGCCCGGGCACGCCCACCGCCCAGGCACACCCACCGCCCGGGCACGCCCACCGCCCGGGCATGCCCACCGCCCGGGCACACCCACCGCCCACCGCCCGGGCACGCCCACCGCCCAGGCACACCCACCGCCCACCGCCCGGGCACGCCCACCGCCCGGGCATGCCCACCGCCCGGGCACACCCACCGCCCACCGCCCGGGCACGCCCACCGCCCGGGCACGCCCACCGCCCGGGCACACCCACCGCCCACCGCCCGGGCACGCCCACCGCCCACCGCCCTGGCACGCCCACCGCCCGGGCACACCCACCGCCCACCGCCCGGGCACGAAGGCTCTGCTCTGCCTTCGAGGAGCCTGGATACACGTCCGCTCCCACCTTCATTCCTGAACATTCCAGCTAGGCCTCCCAACAGCCGGGTCATCTGTCATGGGCGAAATGAGAGACCACGGGGAAGTGAAAATGCCAACTTACAGCGTGTGTGCGTGCGTGTGTGTGTGTGCACGCACCTGCGTGTGCTTCTACTCCTGCAAAGGAGAATCTCCCGACGCCTGCTCCTGTGTTTCGCGTCCTCTCCACCCGGAGAGTGGCTGCAGGACGCTGAGCTGGTGTGACAGCGCCTACTCTGAAGAACACCAGCGGCACCCACCGCCCAGAGCGCACCTCCTCGGTCCACACTCGCCGACTCACGCGTGCCGCGGCCGCCCGTCCCCAAGGGGAAAGACAGACACGGCCACGATTCTGGTGCCATGTCATGAATGCGTTGGTTTAATAGTTACTAAAAACGGTAGCGTAAGGCTTCCGTGGGATTCTACGTACACGCTGACCGCGCTTGGCCGTTCTCTCCACTTTGGGATGAAGAGCGTGATCTAGGGGGAAAATCATCCCGATCACCTCTGAATCTCAGGATCAACCTTGTGGGAAGAGACGAGATGGCGGAGGGGCAACCGGAGCGCGCGGGGCTCGAACTGACGGAGGATGCGGGGCCGAGAGGCACCGCGCCAGCCGCGCACCGGAGAGGACGCGGGAGGACGCACGGGAAGCCGCCCGGGCCCGTCCCCGGCCGCCAGGCCCCAGGCGACCCCGGCAGACGGCGCCTACCTGCAGCCGGGCGGCATGCAGACGCAGACCTTCCCCAGGACGGCTGCCGCACCCACCCAACCTCCCCCCGGAGCCCAGCACGGGGAGCCAGGGCGCCGCCGCCCGGAACCCAAGAAGTGGTCGGCCGAAAGCCCACCGCCACCACCGACCGAGAGGGCCGGGCCCAACGCCTTTGCCGGCCGCGCCTGCAAGTGGGCGCACCGGGGGCCCGGGGACGGATCCCAGTCCATCACCCCAGGAGGGCCGGGGCACCGGAGCCGCAGCCAGCTCGGGAATCCACCAGACAGAAACAAGGGGGGAGGAGACGGCGCCCAGGACCGGACCCCACCCAGGACACAGCCCAGGGTGGGGAGAAGAACGTCAGGCGATCTGACCTCCAGCCTGCAGCGAACAAACCCACCCGCAGCCCCAGGAACACGCACACGGAAGCCGGGAGCATGCGACCCTGTGACCCCCCACCATGGGTCACCAGAGGGGGCCACGGAACAGAGGGACAGAAAAGAAAACCCAGAAAGTTTTTACAAGGCCTTGTGTGAGCCACAACAAGAATAGTTAACAATTACTGGAAGAATTCCTGGAGAACACGAAAAGCTAAAGGAATTCCAAAAAATGGCAAAGGAGTCCACTGACAAAACACTCAGTTAAAAAGAGATGAAGTAGGGCTGGGAATATGGCCTAGTGGCAAGAGCGCTTGCCTCATATACATGAAGCCCTGGGTTCGATTCCCCAGCACCACATATATAGAAAACAGCCAGAAGTGGCGCTGTGGCTCAAGTGGCAGAGTGCTAGCCTTGAGCAAAAAAAGAAGCCAGGGACAGTGCTCAGGCCCTGAGTCCAAGGCCCAGGACTGGCACCAAAAAAAAAAAAAAAAAAAGAGATGAAGTAAAGAAGTCAATTCAAGACCTTAAAAAGGGACTTCAATAAAGAGATAGAAAACCTCAAATCATTGATACAATGAAGAAGGGGAGGCCGCCACACACACAATTCCAAGAAGCAAGAAGGGAACACGACTCTTTAATAAATAAGAACATTAGTTACATTGTCTCATCAGCTGGGTCTACAAGTTCCCCAACCCAAAGGAAAGCAAACTCACTGGGAAACAAACCCTAAACTTGTCATTGATATATTTTGAGATCCAACATCATTCTGGCTATGATTCTTTTTGATAATTTTAACATCAAGGGCTAGAATAGGAGGAACAAGAAAGTGGATCCAAGAGACATCTTAAAATAATAATGATTTTGAGTGAGCTTAACCCAATCTCTCTTTAATCTTTCGATACTTGACAAGGAGTTGCCATTCAACCAAGCAGCTTTGGATCCAACAGCGCATCTCCGTCAGTGTCACCCTCTTCAACGTCCCCACCCATTCTCGTGACATTTCCTTTATCCTTATTCATCTGGACTTCCTGACTGTAGTTACGTCTTAAAGATGGCATTCTGTGCACTGGATAAACGTGGCTTACTTACACTGATTTTGAATGTCTGAGATGAAAACACGAGACAGACTCCACCGCCTGAACAGGACACAATGAGGCAATACATCTCCTTCTTGTACACATGAAGGCACCCAGAAGTGCCAGTCCTAAATGCTGCAAGGGGCCCAAATGGCTTGATAGTTTATGCTTTGTAATCCAGCGTAACTCACGGAAACAGGCTCTAAAGTCTCATTTAACATCTTCCATTTGCACACATATCTGTCATGCTGCTGCCTGTAATTCCCATCAAGTGGCTGAGGGACAAGCCTGCTTTCTTTGAACCCTGTGTTAAGGGGTGAGCACCGGCCCCCTCCTTCTAGTGAGCCGGTGTCCTGGGTAGGGCAAGAGCTTGAGCGCATCGCTGGTGGTCTTCTCAGGACTGCCTTCTGGTAGAGTGCTCCTCAGATGTAGCCCACCCCACTAGGGGGTGCTGACCCCCTTCTGGGCAGGAGGAAAGCGGCAGCCTGGGGGTGGGCGCCCCAGGGGAAGAGTTCACATTTAAATTACACGGGTCTCCAGCAGAAATCTGTACATCCAAAGCACCAATGAAACAGATATCTGCTTAAGGGGCGCCTCAACCCTGAGCCGGTGGAACCCCCAAACATGAAACCAGCTCACCAAGAAGAAAACAGGTGGCGGGAATTCAATGAAATGACGCGAAACTGGCGCAGGGGCTGGGGGAGGCCTCGCTCCTCACGGCAAAGTGTGCTGAGCTCTCCGGAGAGAACGGACGGCAGACAGGAGGACAGGAGGTGCGGGTCACCCCGCTTCCTGCTCTCGAAGCCACAGCTCCACAAGGCCAGAGCCAACCAACCCCGCTCACTCCACACACCGGTGCCGGAGGACCTACGGGGCCCAGGGCGGCTCCAGCCGGCATTGTGCAAGCGCCCGCTCTCCCGACTTACCATCATAAACGGCTGAGCGTCATCAAGCACGTGCAAAGGGGCTGGGCCATGCCGTAAACATGTCGCTCCTTCCTCCCAACGGCCTTCTGAGCCAGCCAGCCACCCCCACAACCCCCCGACTCCCGACTTCTCTGATTATGGGACACACCTGGATCAGGAGGAGGACGTCACCTCGCTGGCCCCGCCTGTCTCTCAGTCCTGGGGCCACGTGCGGCTAAGATGGCGCCTGACGCTGAACCCAGAGGCGGTTCTGTGGGCTGTGACGAGAAATCTGGCCGCCTCTAGGATTGGACCCCGGCTCTTCCGCCCTGAGGGACAGCTCGTGCCTCCCCTGCCGGTCCCCAGGTAGGTGCACGCACACCCCGCCCCTTCCTGCCGATCTTTGACCTGATTGGCTCCTGTGCCTTATATTAGTTACATGTGTTCCCCCCGTAAATGAGATCTTGCGCTGACTTGACTCCCAGGCCGTCTGATTGTCCTCCGGTGAGGGAGGGCTGGGTGCGGGCGGTCTGTCGACCCTTTCCTTTCTTGGCTCGTTGGGTTGGGGCGTGCCTTCCCCGTCTCTCCCGCAGGTCAGGGGAGCGTGGTGGGTGGAGGGGCTAAAAACCCCGACATCTGATGAGGATGAGAAGAACTTACACGGCTTCCTCATCGTGCATCTGGGACCCATACCCGGGACTCACGGCTGGCCCGGCTCTCACCGGGCGGCCTCCGCGTCCCAAGGGCTGCTGACCATCCTCGCTGGCCTCCAGCCTCCAGCGCCCCCAGCTGCCCACAGCCTCACAAAGAAAGCTGACCAGGGAGTCGCACCCTGGGCGGGGGCGGGGAGGGCTGACTCAATGGATTAACATCCCGGGCAGCCGGGCACGCACGTGTCTGCGTGCACACGTGTGCATACACACACACAGAGCTGAACTGGAATTCTTGTTACGACTTAGGGAACTGTTAAAACTTAGGGAAAAGTGACCCTATTGAGCAAGGGAATGTTCCAGATGTTGAGAAGAACGCAACCTTTTCCATCCCTGGTGAAAGCTTTCCGAGTCATTCGCCGAGGCTCACGGCAGGCCCTTCCATGCGCAGACGCTACTCACACACTCTCACGCACTAACACACACACAGGCTAGTGTGCACATATCCTTACACACGTACCACATTGTCCAATACCATGCACCCCGTGCGTGCACACTGACAGGCGCACACGCTGGTGTACTCGCCGTTCACGTTCACACACACAACGGCTAACCTACAAACAGGCTTACACGAAAACGCAGCACACCTACTCAGAGAACAAAAGTCACGTCAACACCCGACCCAGGCTCCTCGCGGTCTCTTACTCAGGACATCACGTGAGCACGATTTGTTTACTTACAGAGATTGCGCAGGTGCGTATGCAATCACACGGGGGCTCCGGATTCACCGTGGGAGAGATGAGGACGCCCGCCATCAAGGCACTAGCCATGGGGAAGACCCGGGAAAGACGAGAGGAGGCAGATCCGCCCATGTTCCCTCCTCTCCCTGCAGGAGAAGTGGGCGGCCGGGGGGAGCCACACACAGGAGGTTCACGGGGGTCCCCGCCGAGGCTGGGGTGATGACAGGAGAGGCTGCTGTCCACTCGGGCGACAGGAAAACCCTCAGCGTGTCCACCGCAGGCCCACGTGGATTGAAAGATGGAACTGCGAAGCCCACGTGGTCATGTCTGTGGGAGCTGGAAAGCCACGGGGGGAGATTCCGTCTCCAGTGTCCACTCTCGATTGAAGGTGAAACAATGGAAGACCTGCACCTGCCTAGCACAGGAAACAGCACCGCACGGACCGGCCGGGGCGCGGGACGGCCTCACACTGCCAGTGGGCACGGGGAGAAGGGTTCCGTGCAGGCCATGGTGCTGTCAGGCTTCAGCTCGGACCCCGCCGACCAGTCTTCACCCAAAGTCACCACTGTGATAAACATGGAAACCAAGAAGCAATCCCGTAAAACTCATTATTGTAATTACTTAATTACAATTCCTGGCACCAAGAAGCAATGCAACCAGAAGAGAAAGATGCAAGGTACAAAATAGAGACAAGGAAAGAAAAATTACCACGAGGTAAAGCATGCTACTGATTATCTGAGGCACTTGAGGGGAATCACCTGAGGAATGAACACAAACCACAGAGCCGGTGACGTGGACGCGCACAAGCTCAGCCATCGCCGCGCTGTCCGGGGCCTGGGGGCTGCAGAGGGGAGTGCGGACGTCTGGAAAGGCTGGCTCTACCTCGCTAAAACCAAGTTCAGATGGAGCAATAACTCAGTGCGTGCCTATCAGAGAAGGGAGAGGCCGGTTCTGAAAAGGCTGACTGCGGGCCCATGGCTCAGTGGTAGCAGGACTGTGGCTCAGTGGTAGCAGGACCGTGGCTCAGTGGTAGCAGGGCCCGTGGCTCAGTGGTGGTGGGCCCATGGCTCAGTGGTAGCAGGACCGTGGCTCAGTGGTAGCAGGGCCCGTGGCTCAGTGGTGGTGGGCCCATGGCTCAGTGGTAGCGGGCCCATGGCTCAGTGGTAGAGAGCCCGTGGCTCAGTGGTAGCGGGCCCGTGGCTCAGTGGTAGCAGGACTGTGGCTCAGTGGTAGCGGGCCCGTGGCTCAGTGGTAGTGGGCCCATGGCTTAGTGGTAGCGGGACCGTGGCTCAGTGGTAGTGGGCCCATGGCTCAGTGGTAGCAGGACCGTGGCTCAGTAGTAGCGGGCCCATGGCCCAAGACAGCCTGTGGCTCAGTGGTAGCAGGACCGTGGCTCAGTGGTAGCGGGCCCGTGGCTCAGTGGTAGTGGGCCCATGGCTCAGTGGTAGCAGGCCCGTGGCTCAGTGGTAGCAGGCCCACCCGAGAACCCAGAGGCCCTGCGCTCATGCCCAGCGTTGGAAAAGAAAAGTCCGAAAGGAGAGAACCAGTTGACTGGCATTAAGGTGTTGATAGGATCTTCTGATTGTGAGTCGACAGGCAGAGAAACAAAATACTCATAAATGCGTAAACGGTAAATAATTGTAGTATCTTAGTTCTAGTTGTTCATTTTTTTTAAAGAGAGAGTGCTTGAGATCGTGACTCTGCGTGACGCTAAAGCAGCCTGGATGCCACAGCAGACGAGACATTGCCGAAGATGACTTGGAATTACTTTTTACAGACTGGCATAGGGGCAGCAGAGCTTTTATTTGTTTATTTCACTGTTGCCGCTCTACCTATCCAATCTAGACGACGAGGCCTCGTTCACCACGGATGGGGGAAAATGGAGGAGCTATGTGTACATCCCCAGGGACTCCGCTTTACCTCGAAACACGCTAAGGGCTAAAATACAGAATGACACCAAACGTGGCTGCGATCAAGGACAGTCACGGAGGCCACAGCTCCCTGGGACACGAGGAGGTGAGAGGAAAACCAGCCCTCGAACAAAGCAAGCCCCGAAGAACCTCACGCGAAGGAAACCATTATTCCCGAGCACGCTGGATCCGAAGATTGGAGATCTGGGGCGAAAAGTTCTGAGAAGCCCAAGGTTGGTGTTAGGAAGGAGAGCTGCCTTGGGCCACGGAGGAAGGGGAGAGCATTGTGCCCGCGCTCTGGGGAGTAGCTGGCCCGGGGTGGGGGGTGCCTGCCACCTGCAGACCGGAGGGGGAGAGGACACCTGAGGTCCTGCCCCCGGGGGCCCTACCCAGGGCACCCTCTGCCCATTCATCTTCAAGATGGCAGTGTCGGGGACCCCCGCGGTGACGTGGCTCACGGGTGGCGGGTGGAGATGTGGCTCTGCTCTTGGGTGTGTTGGTTGGCGCTGGGAGCCCGGGCGTGGCCCTCAGGCACAGTCGCAGAGAGGAGGCACCGGGCCGGCCGCCGCACAGGAACGCGGGACCTGGGGCCCAGGAGGAGCGGGGAGGCGAGGCCTCCCACGATCGGCAGTTTAAAAGAACCTTCATCCGATGAGATTTGCTTCCAGTGGCCGGCTGATTGCTTTTCACCTAAAAGCGATCGCAGTTCTGGCCCCGGAGTCCCTCCGTGGCGACCACAGTGACCAAGGTGAGGCCACAAATCACGATTCAAAACCTATTTGAATCAGTCATGGCGACGCATTCCTGTAGCACCGTCAGTGGTGGAGGCCGGGGAATGACAAGGAGGAGGCAAGCTTAGGCTACGTGGTGAGGCTCTGTGCCCACAAAAACGCATCTGATAGTAGAACCAAATATAAACGTGCACAAGTCACAAGTAACACCTGCTCCTTCTCTCTTCCTCCCCAAGTCTTCATCCCGCCCCCTTGTCTTCTCCTGCTCTTCTCTCCCATTCCACTGGCTTTAAAAAACAACAACACAGTGAGGACGCTATAAAAACACAGACTTGATGAGTCACCAATTTTCTTGCTTCGGGCTTGTTTGGCCCTGGTCCCTGGAAGGCGCCCCGCACCACAGAGGCCCCGAAGCGGAAAGGGAGACGTCACCAGGAGGCGTGGCCACGCTCTGGAATCCACTCCATGTTTCGCAGGCCCAGAGAAACACCGCACCAAGGAGCAAGTGTGGCTATGTGTGCAACACACCCAGGGCACCGAACGTGTGCCAGGCTTAACCCTGAGCCCTAGAGAGATGCCTGAAGAAATGAGCGAGGTGTTTCCGTCTTGCTGGAAACCTATTCTTAGGGGGAGAGGCAGGAAACACGAGGCGGGAACACAAGAAAGCGCCAGGCAGCCCTTTGTCCCGAGAGCCCCTCCTCACTGGGATCAGACAGCTGTGCCTACTCTCGCCGCCGGGGTGCCCAGGGCTGAGCCCGGGCCGGCACGTACAATGCATCCATGGTGCACTCGGCCACCGGATCGAACCTAGGTCAGTGGGAACGCTGGGTCATCCTCACCGGATGTTTCCTTCCAGTGAGCACACAAGCACGCTCACAGACCCCACGAGAGTCTCTCCCGACATCGCTTGGCTCCACCTTGCCCTTGACCACACATCAGACAACGGGTAAGAAGCCCCATAGTCAGAGACTGAACAGAACGCGCGTGGGGTAGGCGAGCAAGGGGCCAAGGCTCTGGAAGAAAAGGGTAAGTGTCACACGGGTATGTTGTTGGCTAATTTAGGTTTTTCTTTCCCGTGTGGTAACAAATCTTCCCTGTGTACATTTAGACACTAATGAAACTAAACCTGTGACGCCTGTGTTTTCATGATTCTTGTATATTTAATCTCAGAGCAGATTTTCTCCCATGAATGAAAAACTTTCACAGCTTAATATAAATGTTCCTTCTTATCTGCAGTCATTTACAAGTAGAATTATGGGTGCTATTAAATAGTACCCTTAATAACTGAAGTGGCTTCGCTTTCAGAAATATTCATCATTCGCTCAATAAGGAGCGACTGCGGCCCTGCCACGTCGTGGCACCGTGACAAGGCAGGGAGGAGACGGGGGAGAAGACAGGGGTGCGTCCCCGGGCGAAACGGGGCAGGAATCCACCAGGACATGTCTCGGAGGCCTCTGTGAGTGTATATTCCAATGGAAAAACAAAACCAAGAGCCTCGGAACAAGAGAAATGAGTAAACGTCATAAAATCCAATGTCCCTGTGACCAAACCCCTGGCGAGCCGCCTGGGGGAGGAGGGGCTGATGGGGGGTGGTCGGTCGGTGGGTGGGTGGGTCGGCTGACGGGCTCATCAGTCTGCGGACGGTGTCTAAGCGTCCGGCTGCTGGCCCTGCGGAGGGCGGGGCCGCTGGGTGGAGCCTCTCGCCATGGTGGCCCAGAGGCAGAGAGAGAATACCTGAGCTGGGACATTTCTCCTTTTTCTCCTTTGATTCCATCAAGGGTCCCAAGATGGTGGGATGCCGCGGCCCCTGCCCCGGGGGGACTTCCCTCGCGGTTCACGCGGCCTGGCAAACATGCCCACGGACACACGCACGAGCGAACTGGACTCGTGTCCTGGGTGCTTCTCAATCCCACCAACGCCAGTCAATACCCGCCACCGCCCCCGCCATCCTGCATCTGCTTTAACCAGAGCCAAGGAGAAAAGCCGTCTGAACCCGACACTGTGCCCCAGGGGCGATTCCTGGAGCCGCAGCCTTTGAACGTGGAGGATTCTACCCACTGACTCGGGGAGCAGCCCAGGTGCGTCTCCGGGGTGAGAACTGCGGGTCAAGCTGCCCGGGACACGCAGGCAGCCATGGGCAGATTGGCGTTCGGTGTTCCAACTGCAATCGCATCTTTGACCCAACTTGAATATTTAAGACTCTCCTAACAACAAATAAAAACATATACATATCGAAAAACACCCTGTGGTTGCCCGTTACACCATTACTCATTAAAACAAAAGATTAGTAGGATGACAGGCACCGGGGGCTCAGGTCTGTGATCCTCGAGACTCGGGAGGCTGAGATCTGAGGAGCACGGTTCAAAGCCAGCCCCGGCAGAAAGGTCCATGAAACTCTCGTCTCCAATAAACTACTCATCAGAAGCCAGAAGTGGTGCTGTGGCTCAAGTGGTAGAGCGCTAGCCTTGAGCGGGAAGAGGCTCAGGGACAGCGCCCAGACCATGAGTTCAAGCCCCAGGAAAGGCAAAAAATATAGATAGATAGATAGATAGATAGATATAGATAGATATAGACTAGAATGTTGAATATTGTTTAATAAAGGGGTAATTAAGCCAGTTACAGTACACTCAGAGTACTATGAAGTGCTATACGGACAAAAATTATACACTATACAGATCCGTATATGCTGCTCAACGCGCCAGCTACATGGAAGTCAACAAAGCAAAGTGCAAGATACAAGGAGAGACGTGTGTAAGGCTGTGTGTGCACCCGGGACACCACATGCATGTTCTGTGCGGTAGGCTGTAGGCCGCTTGCTGGCCACGCACAGCCCCGCCAAGTGTGGCGGCCTTGGGGCCAGGTGCGTGGCGAGGGCCCAACCCCGACATCTCGCCGGGCGGGTGACCGTCACGGCCACGCCCCGTTCGGTCACGGGGTCACCGTGACTCCCGCCTCGCACTCACGCAGGGTTTCCTCTGTGTCGGGGCTGAGCCGTTCTTTCCTATGGAAAGTGCGCCTCCGGCTGACGAGGCGCAGATAGTTTCGGCTTCCCCGAGATGCAGGCGTCCCTCGGTGCTGTCCACTCTGGCTGAGGGGGAGCTGGGGACAGCACGGCCCCTTCCTCCAGCCCAGCTCTGTCCTGGAGGGAAGAGGCGGGGGCTACCGTGTGCCTCTGGGCCCTGGAGAGCTCTGA
This sequence comes from Perognathus longimembris pacificus, assembly GCF_023159225.1. Taxonomy (NCBI): domain Eukaryota; kingdom Metazoa; phylum Chordata; class Mammalia; order Rodentia; family Heteromyidae; genus Perognathus; species Perognathus longimembris. Next base: position 71,267,893 of record NC_063169.1, read on the forward strand.
CCAAGAGGACCGTCACCTCGGCTCCGCCTCTGCTTTGCAGCGTGGGGCGGGCTGTTCCAGACCACGGCTCAGACGCTGCCACGGGCTCTTCCGTGGTGTTCAGTGCATCTGCTGGCTCCAGAAAGAGGCTCTCCTCCAGGGCTCCCGGCTCTTCCCACTGTCCACTCCACCGTGTCCTCTTCCTGGCCCCTTCCTCCGCGTCTCCTGTGGGTTACCCTCTAGCCCGGGGTGCCGTTCCGGTTCCCCAGTCAGAGAACTGGAGCACGACATTTACCAAACTCACGTTCTTTGTTCACCGATGAGGAGGGGGCCACAGAGGGGGCCTTCTATCTTACACAGAGATCGCTTCCTTCCTGGTGAATTGGGGGAGGGTTAGAAACCGAGGGATGATAGCACAGGCCTATAGGGCTACTAGTCAGGCTGCTGAGGCAAGAGGTTGGCAAGTTCTAGTCCAGCCAGGGCTACCTATGAAATCTAAGAATAGCGGAGAGTGTGGTCAGGCCCAAGAGTACAGAATAAGCCTCCATCCCATTCTACGTGGTTCTTCCCACCTCCCTCCCGCGCCTGCTTTGGCCCACGTGGTAACAGTGCCTTCCCAACAGCACAGCCCAAGAAACGAACACAAGAACCAGACAACTGTCTGAACTGTCACGCGATCAGCAAACTGAAGGCATGCTTGGGTGATTGTTTTCTTTGACATTGACTTCTTTGTCCAAGGGTCGTGCCCACTCGTTAATGATCATTGTAACTTAGTGACTATATTGATTGTAAGTCCTTCATTTGTACATCCAAGTATGTGAATCTGTTCAGCTCCATTAAGAATATTAACTGAGATGAGTTTAGGGGGATCGTGTAGACATAGGACAAGTTAACAACCTACACATTCACTTCCTACTGACTTTGTAGTCTGGACTTCCACACCTCCACTTCCAGACTCCCCCAAGCAAGGCCAACTACATATGATCAATACAGGAACCACAAAAAAAGAAAACCAAGGGACATTCTGACAGCAGAAAGGTCACAGTTAGAAGCAGCCCTCTACCTAATTGGACACAAACTCAGGGGACAGTGGACTAGGTACCTGAAGATCCCGTAACTTTCATTTTAGTTCCAGAAATCCCAAGAAGGCAAAATATGAGACCCTTGGACTCACTGAACCAGAGCTTCCTCGCGCTTCACTTTTTGGGGGTTCAAATACTGAGTCAGGAATCCAGAAAAGTAGACTGCAGAACATCTAAGGAAGCCAGTCTCATCCAAGACAGATTTTTTTTAATACTCACAACATTAGTTTTACATAACTGAAGTCATTTTGCACACAAGGGCCATCTTAGCTGGGCATTGGTGGCTCACACCTGTAACCCTACCTGCTCAGGAAGCCGAGACCTAGAGGATCAAGTTTCAAAGCCAGCACAGAAAGAAAAGCCTTTGGGACTTCATCTCCAATTGGGTTTGAGGCACGGCTCAAGGGTAGAGCCCAAGCCAAGAGCAAAACATGTTGAATAAACGTGCAAAGCGCAGAGCTCCATCAAAGAAAAAGGTAGAGGGAAGGGAAGAATCTGAAAGCAAACAACTAGACAATGTGTAGCGATGAGGAAAGGGGCAGGAGAGAGTAGATCTAGACTTGGGAGATGCGTCAGGAGCTAAGATCAAGTTTCTGATGAGAAATAATGGAGTAATGGAGTAATTGGGTTTGATATCACATCTTGATGCAGAGTAATGATAGAGATCTGTGATTAAACCAAGGTTCCTATGTAATATAATGCTTTGGAAAGAGATTAGTGAAAAAAATATATATATACAGAGAGAGAGAGATGACAAAGATGGAAAGCTGTAGTCATATTGTAAAACCAATACATGCAATTATGAAGTAGTTACCTCATCAAAACTCCCCAGGAAACTTCAACGTTCCCTTCATTCCATGGTCAACACTGCAACACCCTCTTATTTCTAAGTTCAAAGCAATGAAGATAAGTAGAAACAAAAAAAAGTGACAGACACTGTCCATTTGCAGGCCAAATTTCCTTAAGTGATTGAGATGAAAAACCTTTAGAAGTTTAAAACGACATGCAAATAGCCTCCATACTAGGCATGAAACTAGCTGAGTTCCTCCGAAGAACCACACTGACCACACTACTACACACACACGCACGAGCACACACATTTGTCAAAAAAAAAAAAAAAAAAAAACTCCAATGGAAATCCAAAGAAATGTTCAGCCAAATCTCTGAGGATAAGGCCCAGGCAAATCAAATCAGACAGGATGGAGCTGGCCAGGTCGGAGAGGAAACCAAACTCATCCGTGTGGGAGGAGGACGCCCATTGCCGATCCTACCAGAACCCTCAGGAGTCACCAGAGAAACACACTGACCGAGTGTGCCAGCCCCACACCACCACCAGAGCCCACCGGCACATGACCCGGAATGCACGTGGGATGCAGGCCCACAGGTGCCCAGGACACCATGGCAGGTGAGCGTTCACACCCACGTGCCCCACAGACGATGCCCAGGACACCATGGCAGGTGAGCGTTCACACCCGCGTGCCCCACAGACAATGCCCAGGACACCATGGCCGGTGGGCGTTCACACCCGCGTGCCCCACAGACGATGCCCAGGACACCATGGCCGGTGGGTGTTCACACCCGCGTGCCCCACAGATGGTGCCCAGGACACCATGGCCGGTGAGTGTTCACACCCGTGTGCCCCACAGACAATGCCCAGGACACCATGGCAGGTGAGCGTTCACACCCGCGTGCCCCACAGATGGTGCCCAGGACACCATGGCAGGTGAGCGTTCACACCCGCGTGCCCCACAGATGGTGCCCAGGACACCATGGCAGGTGAGTGTTCACACCCGCGTGCCCCACAGACGATGCCCAGGACACCATGGCCGGTGGGCGTTCACACCCACGTGCCCCACAGATGGTGCCCAGGACACCATGGCAGGTGGGTGTTCACACCCGCGTGCCCCACAGACGATGCCCAGGACACCATGGCCGGTGAGTGTTCACACCCGCGTGCCCCACAGACGGTGCCCAGGACACCATGGCAGGTGGGTGTTCACACCCGCGTGCCCCACAGACGGTGCCCAGGACACCATGGCCGGTGAGCGTTCACACCCGCGTGCCCCACAGATGGTGCCAGGACACCACGGCCGGTGAGCGTTCACACCCGCGTGCCCCACAGATGGTGCCCAGGACACCATGGCAGGTGAGCGTTCACACCCACGTGCCCCACAGACGATGCCCAGGACACCATGGCAGGTGAGCGTTCACACCCGCGTGCCCCACAGACAATGCCCAGGACACCATGGCCGGTGGGCGTTCACACCCGCGTGCCCCACAGACGATGCCCAGGACACCATGGCCGGTGGGTGTTCACACCCGCGTGCCCCACAGATGGTGCCCAGGACACCATGGCCGGTGAGTGTTCACACCCGTGTGCCCCACAGACATTGCCCAGGACACCATGGCAGGTGAGCGTTCACACCCGCGTGCCCCACAGATGGTGCCCAGGACACCATGGCAGGTGAGCGTTCACACCCGCATGCCCCACAGATGGTGCCCAGGACACCATGGCAGGTGAGTGTTCACACCCGCGTGCCCCACAGACGGTGCCCAGGACGCCATGGCAGGTGGGTGTTCACACCCGCGTGCCCCACAGACGGTGCCCACAACACCATGGCCGGAGGGCGTTCACACCCGCGTGCCCCACAGATGGTGCCCAGGACACCATGGCAGATGGGCGTTCACACCCGCGTGCCCCACAGACGGTGCCCAGGACACCATGGCCGGTGGGCGTTCACACCCGCGTGCCCCACAGACGGTGCACACGACACCATGGCCGGTGGGCGTTCACACCCGCGTGCCCCAGAGATGGTGCAGAGGACACCATGACAGGTGAGTGTTCACACCCGCGTGCCCCACAGGTGATGCCCAGGACACCATGGCCAGTGGGCGTTCACACCTGCATGTCCCACAGACAATGCCCAGGACACCATGGCAGGTGGGCGTTCACACCCGCGTGCCCCACAGACGGTGCCCAGGACACCATGGCAGGTGGGCGTTCACACCCGCGTGCCCCACAGACGGTGCCCAGGACACCATGGCCGGTGGGTGTTCACACCCGCGTGCCCCACAGACGATGCCCAGGACACCATGGCCGGTGGGTGTTCACACCCGCGTGGTTTTCACGGTCCTGCATTCCTCAACCATCGCCAAAAGGAATTTTTATTTGCCAAATGCTAACGGCACAAGAAAACCTTTAGACCTTTCAAGTCCTTTGGAGGAGAAAGGAATTTGTGCGACGGTGTCAAAACGCTGATGGCATCTGAGCGGTACGCACGGGGACGCTCCTTGCTGCATCTTCTGACCTAGGAACTCGTCTCTGCAGAGGCCCCGTCCCCGGGGGGGGGAGGGGGGGCGGCACTGCGGCCCCTCCCCCTCCAGATCCCAGCGTTTTAGTTCATTCTGATGCCGTATATTTCCACAAAAGAAGGAGAAATGTTTGTTGAAGTGCTACTCTTTTATTTATTTCCTTCTAAGAGTCCTTCGTTCGTTAATTATGAAGGCAGCATTACAAAGATGTAGAATATTGTTTATCTTAATAGAAATGCTCGCTTCTATAGACTACCTTAGTTCCTGGCCCCCAGAAAAAAGGATGCAACTTAACAGAGCAAAACCAACACTGCACGCGAAGCCCAGGGATTTGCCAGACACTCGTGGTTCTACCTCATCATTCCCCCAAGGATGGAAAAATACCCATCTCACAAATACAGCCATTCGCAACATTTGAATGTCTTCATAAGCATACTTTTCCCAATTAAAAAAAAACTCATTAAGAAATGCCCTGCCTCGGCTGTCGCATCGTCACGGAGCACAGGAAGTCAGGACGAGAACCGTCCCTTCGGTCCCGTGTCTTCCGAGGGAGGAGAGGGGCTGTGCTCAGCAGCGTCGACTGAAACCCGTGCACTGTGCACTGTCCCGTCGGCCGGAGCCCCAGGTTCCGGGGCCACGGGGACGGCGTGGCGACCCCGTGGGACACGGCCGCAGAGCCCCACCGACTCCGCGGAGACACCATCACCTGCCCCGGTGTGCCCCGGGCCCGGCCACCCCCGAGGCCACTCACCAGCCGGCTGCAGGAAGAAAAGCTGGCACACAGATCAGCTGCTCTTCTTCCCCCCCCCCACCAACTGACCCCCCTCAGGTCGGGTCCTCCCCCCCACGGACCTTTCTACCTCCTAACTCCCCACAGCTCAACCAACAACAAAACTTCCCCATCGGGTTCATTTTCCCATTGTATTTTAACTGTACTACACACACACACACACACACACACACACACACACACACACACGTCTACTTCATTCGGGCCTACTCCTAAGCAAAGCCGGGAGGCCCTGGATGGAATACAAGGTGTCTGCTGGGGCTTCTTCTCCATGGAAATCAGATGCCCAAGACTCATTTGTATTTCCCTAAGGAATTTTCCACCCCCTGCCCCCCCCATGCTGGTACTATTCCAGGCAAAGAAGCCCCCGACTGCTGCCCCACGCCGCCACCCATCTGCTTCACCCTCACGTCCAACGTGGCCAGGCTGCAGAGGGCCTGGCCTGGGCAGGGGCTCGAGACTCTCGTGACGACGCAACCCTGAATGGGAGAAGCACGAAGACGGCAGGGCCACCCCCCCCCGCTGCCCCCCCCTCTGCAGCGGGAGCTAGGGGGGCACCACCAGCCCCCTCCTTCAGACACAGGGGTCCTGCATGCAGGCCTCAGGGCAGGCCATCCACCCTCCCTCCCTCCCTCCCTGCCTCCCTCCCTCCATCCATCCACAGGCAGGCTCTCAGGCCAATGCCCCAGACAACGAGGCAGGCAGGGAGGGGCTCGGCCGGCCACCCCCCAGCCGCACCCCGGTGCTGGCTGCCTCCTGCACCTCCCCAACCCACCTTCCTCCCACCCTAACCCCTTCCACCTGCGACCGGCTCCAAGTTCCCAGGGATCCAGGTCCCAGCCTCATCAGCTCACCCCCTCCCCACCCCCGGTTTCCTGACGGCACAGACAAGCCTGGGGAGGGGGGCAAAGTCTCCAGGAGTTGCCTGGCTGGGCAGCTCGGCCCGGAGGAGAGCAGGGCGTTCCCAGGAGGGCCTGGGCTCCAGGGTCCCCTCGGGGGGCTCCGTCCTGCTCCTCGCCCCTCCCCCTACCTTGCTCCTCGCTGCGGCCCCCAAACCAGGCTGCGGCTTCCTCCTCGGGGAGCCGGGGTTCTCCTCCTCCTCCTCCTCCACCCTCCAGGGCTTTGCGTTTCTTCGACATCTCTGCCCAGGGCTGGGGTTTGGGGCTCCGCTTTCCCCACCCCCTGGCCCACCCCACTTGGAGAGGAGCGTGAAGGTGGGGTTAGGTGGAGAGGAGAGGGTTGGGAAGCAGAGACGGGGAGGGCGACGGGAGGAAGGAGAAGGGGCGCTGGAGTGGCAGGCAGGGAGGCAGGAGGGGCCGGACTGGGCGCAGCGCAGAAGCCCCACAACCGCTGCCATCAGTGCGGCCCTGTGTCTAGGGCTGTTTGCGCCTGCCTCTCTCTCTCTCTCTCTCTCTCTCTCTCTCTCTCTCTCTCTCTCTCTCTCTCTCTCCCTCCCCCCCCCCTTCCTCCCTCTCCTTCCTTTTTCCTCCTTCAACTACAAGGGATCAACGCCAAAGCACCGAGTCTCCTTGGGATCCCCACACATGGGGGGGGGGGGCGAGGACCCCCGGCTCTGGTGTGTGAGTGAGTGTGTCTTCCGGCTGGGGGGGGGGGGCGCCGGTGCAGTGCTTGCTGCGGGAGGGGGGGTGTCCTCGGTGGATTGAAAGGGAAATTGGGTACAATGAAGGAAATACTGTCAGATGCAAAAGAGTGATACTTTCAGGGCCTGGGCGCTCGGGGAGCCCCCCCCCCAACATCGCAGCCTTTGCCAAAGACGCTGGGGGCCGGGAGGGGGGTGACGAGCGGTGACCGAGGCCCGAGGGGGGGCGCCGTGCCCGCCGAGGGCGGCCGGGCCCGGGGAGGAGGCGGCGGGGTGCGCGGCCGCCGGGCTCCAGGCCGCTCCGGAGGCCCCCGCGGGGCCGGGCGCGCAGCGGCGGCCGCGGACGGCGGCGGGCGCCCGGCCGTCTCCGGGAGAACTTGAGCCCCGCACCTCGGGGAGCCCTGCGCGCCGGTCCCCGGGGCCGCGGCCGGCGCCTCCACGCCCCGGACCCACCGGGCAGGTTCGCGCGCACACTGGCGCACACTCGCGCGCACACACACGCGCACACCGCTGGCTCTCCCCGCCGCCGAAGTTTCCTCCGGGCCGGGAGGAAGTTGCCTCGGGCGCGGGGCGCCGGGGCCGCACTCACCCGCCGCCGGGCCGCGCCGCGCCGCTCCTCTCCTCCGCGCTCGCCGCGCGCCGCGTCCGTCCCCGGGCCGCGCGGGGACGCCGGGGCCCCCGCCAGGGCGGCGGGCGCCTTCCCAGGCCGGGACGGCCCACGCTCCGGACCCGGGCGGCCGCGCGCCCCGCTCCGCCCCGCGGGCGCATCGCGGGCTCCGGGCGCGGCGGCTCCGCGCCGAACCAGAGCCCCCCCCCCGCCCCGCCGCGACCCTCCCCCGGCCGGCCCGGGACCCCGCGCCCCGGAGCGGAGCGGGGCGTGGGTGGGCCCGCGCGCCCCGGCGTCCCGGCGCCCCGGCGTCCCGGCTGGGGGCCCGCGCGCGCCGCGCTCGCCCGTGGAACTTAGAGAGTTTTCCTTTAAGCGGCGCGGCGCGGGCCCCCCCGCGTCCCGCAGGAGGCGATGACGTCCGCAGCCTCGATGCGGAGCCCGGCGCCCGCGCTCCGTGACGGCCGCGGCTCGGACGTCAGCGCCGGGCCCCGCCGCCCCCGCGCGCGCCGCCCCCGCACCTGCCCGCGGGGAGGGGGGACGGGGGGAGGGGGGGGAGGGGGCCCTCCGCACCGCCGCGCCGCTCCCCGCAGCCCCCGCTTATAAATAGCACTGTCTCCAGCCAGACTCCCGCCCGCCCGCCCCCGTGACGGGGAGGGGAGGGGAGGGGAGGGAGAGCGGGAGGGGGCGCACGCAGGTCCTCGCCTCTTCCCATTCACAGATTCGCCTGCAGTGGCCATGAATGGACGCGCGGGGCGGGTGCGGGGGACCGCGGTGCGGGGACCGCCCCTTCCCCCGGGGGCGGGCGCCCGGCCAGGCGGCGCGGGGAGGGGGCGCGGCGCCGCAGGCCTGCCCGGGGCCCCGCCGCGGACCCGCACCAGCTGGGGGGGGGCGTGGGGGGCGTGGGGGATTGTTACTGATATTCCCCCAGGCCGCGCCGCGGACCCGCTCCAGCTGGGGGAGGGGGTCATGGGGGGGTTGTTACTGATATTCCCCCTCCCCTCACCCGCCCGGGGCCGGGACCCCCCCCCCAAGGACCTCGGCGCAGCCGCGCGGGGAGCGGCCCCGGGGCGCGGGGCGCCAGCTGGGAACGGGGGTGCCACCCGCCCCCCCCAGCGCACGCAGGGCCCGGGACCGCGCGCCCTCCCCTCCCCGCACCCGGGGCTGCGCCACGCCAGGCCCGGGCTCCGTGCGGGGGTCGCTGGGCCCGCAGCTGCAGGCGCGGCGGGGTGCAGAGGCCCGGGGCGGGGCGCGTGGCAACCCCGCGGGGTGGACGTTGACCCCCCGAGAGCAAGACCGTGGGGCGCGGGGCACACGGACCCCGCCATCGAGCGGGGAGGGGGCGCCGGTGGGCGTGGCCACGCTTCCCCGGGGGAGGGCATCTCCCCCAGGCCCTCTCTGGTCCTTTCTGTCAGCGCGGCCCTGGAGGGAGAACAGAGGGGCGCAGTCCTCACCCACCCCACCCCCCGCCTCCTCCGGGGCCCACAGCCGGGGCAGGCAGGTGGAGCTCCTCCGCAGCTCTGCTCCGCGAGGCCCCGCTCGACGCCCTCCCCACCCGGCCCCTGCCCGGTTGGCACGCGCGCCCTCGCTCCCTAGGCGTCCTGCGCGCCCAGCGGTGTCCGGACCCTTCCTGGCTGTGCGTGCTGACCCCTCACCTCCCCGGCTCCTGGGTGCCGGCCTCCCCTCCGCCGCCCCCTTGCCGTGCTTTGAAGCACTGCCTCCACACTTGAGGACGCCCCCATTTCCAGTTTAGCTCAGGCTCTTCCCCAAGCCACAGACTCGGGACAGCCAGCCCTTGGGGACCTAGGGGACCCGGGAAACCACACCTGACCGGTGCAGTGCCCTACCCCACGCAGCTCTGGTCTCCCGTGGATTTACCATTGACATGAAGCTGGCCCCTCTCCTGACGCCCCATTCCCTCTGCCCTCCTGGCCTTGAGTGTGTCCAGGTGTCCCATGCCAGCACTCCTCCCCACCCCCACCGATCCCCACCTCACTGGGCCGCCTCCCTCCTCCGCTCACCTCAGTGCAGGGGCCAGGACTGTCCCTCAAAGCAGAGACCCTCACCCCTACCCCAACTATGTTTCTCCACCACCCAGCAGCAGCCAAAGACCTGGGGGGATCTGCAAGCCCTGTGACCCCTGCCTGGCCCCTCTTGTCCCTCCTTGCTCCTGTGTCCTCTGCTACATGGATCTTCCCAGAGCACACCCGGTGCCCTCTCCTTCAAAGCCTGGGCAGCTGCTACCCCCTCCCCAGGGGCTAGAATATTGCCACTATCCGGCCTCTTCCCCCCCCCCACCCCGTACTTCAGGTTCATGGCCTATGTGCTGGTCACCTCCCCCTCACAAGGCAGCATCCCGAGGGGGAGGACTTTTGCCTGGGCCTGTCACTGTGTCCTTCCCCTCTGGTGGCACGTCGGGGTGGTGCAGACAGACGGCTAGTTCAAGTGCACAGGCGCATCTTGCTATGTCTGTGTGAACATGGAAAAGTCTTTGCCCCAGACCACCGCCTTCTCTCTGGTGATTCCTGAGAAGTGCAGTGACGTTCTCCCCCGTGGCTCGCTTTCTTCAATCTCTCCTTCCCGCCTTCCCTTCTCCTCGTCAGGCTTTCCTCTTCTGTATAATCCCAAGGGCAGCCATCTCCACCCTGGCAGGGAGGGGGGAAGACACTTCTGGGGGCACCACTCCTCCTGCACCCTGGTTCAGTGCCTGCACACCCTTCGTGCCCAGCAAGAGGAGATTCCGGGTGCCGAGGCTTCAGGGCACCCAAACTGTAAGCCCAGGCCAAGAGTCCTGAAGCGCAGGCCGCAGCCAAGGCACCGGGTGGTGTGACCGCAAGGGAGGCTGGGTGAAGGAGACGTGGCGGGGAGCCGCAGGGGAGCGGCCCGGCCGGCTGTGCGGGCTGTCAGGAGTGTGGGAGGCAGGGGTGCGGAGCCCAGAGGAGGAGAGCCGGCAGGGGAGGGCACTGGCCGGGCTGAAGAGCTGGACCTGCGCCCTGCCCTTCCGCAGACCCAATCCTGCCTCCTCAGTGATCTCTTAAGGAGTTCCTTAGAAGTGAAAGACCCGAGGAGACGGGAATGCTGGAGGAAGAGCGCGGCCCGCGGGGACGCTGAGCCCGGGGCCGCGGGAGAACTTCTCCTTCCCCTCTGCACTTGGGATTCTTCCCGTTCCGAGACCACAGGTCCTCAGACACGTGCAGCATCCAGTCCCGTCCCCAAGAACAGCTCGAGAAATAATCCTACCTGATCAACATCACTGACGCAGGTGCCCACCTCCCTCCTGGGCTGGGAGCTCTGTCCCCAGCTAAATGGTGTTGGAGGGACAGGACGGGCGGCAAGGTGTTCAGACACGGACACCAGGCCCGTGAGTGGAGCATCCGCCAGTGGCTCGGAGCCAGAGCAGCTCAGGAGTGGACTGGCGCTAGAGCAGGCTTCCCCTCCGCCCTCGGCCGGGATAAAGCAGCAACTACACCCTCCCCAGAGGAAAGCACTGCATGGGATTCCTCCAGGACTGTGGGAAGTCAGTGCCTGCTCTCTATAAGTCTCCCGGCCCCCAGTGCTCAGACAGCACGATAAGGACCAAGACAATACACCGCGCTGGCCAGCTGAGCACAGTCATTCCAATAATTACTGGAAGGAGCATTAAATGATCTAAGGAGTCCGGTCCTCCAGTCCCAAATACTCTTATAAATGAAGAAAATGAGGGCAAACTACACAACAGAGACAAACGGTCATAGATTTTTAAGCAGGTTTTTCTGTCAGAGGCCGTTGTAGCTATGTACTTCATCGAGACATTGAACCGATTGTACAAGCCCGGAAACACTCATTATGTCCGTTCTGTTGCAGGAGTTGGTTAGATTGGTTATCCTAACTACATCCACCAACTTAGATATCATCATGTACACTCTTGTGCTTTGAATTTGGAACTCATCTCAAATTTACCAAAAGAAAGTTGAGAGATACACATAGGCGGAACAGTCCCCAGGACAGCTGGTCCCAGATTCCGCCGTTGTGACCGTTGTACCCCCTCCCAGTCCCTTGAGTGAGTGTTATGCCCCCTTGGCCCTTAACGCCCTCCCCGATGTGTGTCTCCTAACAGCATGGTGCTGTCTTCAGCATCCCCAATGACATCAAACTCATCTCATCGATACAGTACTTCTCATCTTCTTGGGTGAGGGGAGCATCCGTGACTTTGATGACGCCACCCCCAGAGGGAATGCAGTCTAAGGTCACAGCTGTATTTATTTTTGCTTTTGCCTGCACTCCTTCAACCTGGATAATTTCCAGAGTCGTCCCTTGTCTTTTGTAACCTGGGCATTTGTGAAGAATGCAGATCCTCTATTTTTCATGAAGCATTTCTACCTGTTACGTATTTTCCCATTTATCTACCTAGCATTCATCTCTCATGTGTCTCTAAGCTACCTACTTTGTGCTCCGCCTTCCCAAGGCAATGAGAGGAAAGAACACTGAGCTGAAATGGCAGGAGTCCTGGATTGTGTGGTTCTTTAGTCTTTACACTTATTAACTCTCTCTTTTACTCCACAAGTCTATTTCCCCTCTCAGGATCTCCTCCTTTATAACACGAGAAGCTGAGCTTACTGCCTGAAAGGCTCACGCTCTGATCCTTTGTGTAACTTCTATGAAGTTGGCCCGGGGGTGAGAGCAGGGGAGAGAAGCGCCACATCTCTTTGTGAAGGGCTGAACTAAGAAATAAATGATTCCAAGATGGAGTTTTTAACAGAGAAAGCCACCACCGTTCTTGAATGCCTAACATCATCTTTCCCCTCTAGGAGACTCAAGGCTGCCCACCTTCCATCCATGATTTTTTTCCTCAAGATTTTTTTTTCCTCTTCTCTTTTCATGAGATCTTAAATGAATGACTCTGAACTTAGCTGGCAAACACAGAAAGCTTGTGAAGGAAAAGAAAGAGTGCTGCCATTCCTACCTCATTTTCAGCTCTGGAAATAAAGGGATCCACCCTGACAGGGAGAAAAGAGACATGAAATGGAAGGTAGAAGGAATGTACATTGATGAGTTATCATTTGGAAATTGAGCTTCCTCAAAGACTTCAAACTCCTGAAGCTGGGTTGAGCTCACAAACTCAAAAGTGGCGATGCCGTGTATACAGATGTAGTCACTGAAATATGGTAGGCTCAAGGGCGATCTCAACACCATAATTCCATAGAAAGCTAAAGTTGAGCAAAATAAAAGAGCAAAAGCCGGGCACCCGTGGCCCACCCCTGTAATCCCACCTACTTGGGAGGCTGAGGTCTGAGGATCATGGTTTGAGGCCCAGACCAGGCTAGACTCTTATCTCAATTAGCCACGAGAAAACCAGACATGGCACTGTGACTCAAAGTGATTGAGTGCTAGCCTTGAGCTGAAGAGCTCAGGGACAGTGTCCAGGCCCAGAGTTCAAGCCCCACGACCGACAGACATAAATACCAAGAAGTAGGTACTGGAAAGGAATGAGGTGGGGTCAAGGGAAAAGGGTAGATGCATGAGAGGAAGAAGGGGAAGATGGAGACAAGAATTCAATGCATACCCTACAAAATTAAGTGGCGGGTTGGAGAGGGCCATTGGGATGACCTTGATATCAAGACATATTGTATTCGTAAGTGCTTTGTCAAAGGGCAACTCTGCACGGTGACTTAAACGACTCAAAGCTCCTGCATGCAGAACAAACTCATGGCCCCCAGCCCAGCCTGGAGCTGAGCTCACCTCCGCCCCTCCAGTCCTTCCCCCTCTGCCCATCAACCAACCCCCACCTCCACTCCTCCCGCGCTCTGCAGTCCTCTGGCTCTCCACCGGCCTGGCCTCCATCACTGCCTACCGGGTCTGTCCCCTAGGACCCAGCTCTCGGGTCGGCCTCCTTGGCACGCCCACCAGGGCTAGGCCCTTATGGGCTTTCACCTTTGGGAGCCCCCACCCCAGGCTGTCATGTAAGCGGGTGACAGGAACATCTGGGCATATTCCAGATGGACCGCCTGGCATCCCGTCATCCCATCCTTTGGGAATAAATCGCTTTCTCACAGGATCTGTGAGCAGCACCGGGAGCCGGAGCTGCTCAGAAATGTTCGTCATCCCCGTGGTTTATTACGTGTTTTCCGTCTCCTATGCCCTCCTCCCTGGGTCTTGGAAGCGGCTGGAAGAGCAAGTCGCTGCGTTAGGGACAGCTGTGGGGTTCCTGCTCCCGGATCGGGGACGGCTTCCACACTAAGGCTTGGGATGCTCGCGGCTCGCTTGCAAACCTGGATTTTCCATCGAGAATTGCTAAGCTGTTAACTAGCACACAAGTAAAGAAAAAGCTGTCTCGTCAGAAAACAAAAATTTAAAAACCCGTGACTTCTTTTTGGTAACCATGCCATTGTTCACCCAACACGTCCAGGTGCCCAGGGAGGGCCCAGGGCCGCAGCCCACGGCGGAGGCCGGCTGCGTGGAAGGCGCGCACCGGGGGACGCAGGCGGACGGACACCCTGGGCGCCCGGGACACGCGTGGAGGGCGCTGTCTCCAGTGTGGCAGTGCACACCTGCAGTCCCGAGGCGCAGGGCGGGCGGAGGCCGGCCAGGGCAAACGTGGGAACTGCTCTCCGAGAGAGATCTGAAGCCCACAGGCCGGGAGCCGCGGCTCCCGTGGTCACCAGGCCCCAAGTCCACACTCCGCATCGGCCATGGCTGCAGGGTGCGCGCTCTGGCGCCATGGCTGGGGGCGGGGGGGGGGGGGGGCATCGGCCCGCGCTGTCCCACCGGTGTGGGCCCCGACCGTGCTGGTGGGGAGGGCGGGCTGGTGGGGAGGGGGGGCTGGTGGGGAGGGCGGGCTGGTGGGGAGGGGGGGCTGGTGGGGAGGCCGGGCTGGTGGGGAGGGCGGGCTGGTGGGGAGGCCGGGCTGGTGGGGAGGGCGGGCTGGTGGGGAGGCAGGGCTGGTGGGGAGGGCGGGCTGGTGGGGAGGCAGGGCTGGTGGGGAGGCAGGGCTGGTGGGGAGGCCGTGCTGGTGGGGAGGGCCGGCTGGGCCGCCCCCCTCCCCCGGGGGTTAGCTCATGGGGGGGGCTGTCATCCTCTCCACAGCTCAGTCACTGGAGATGTGCTGGGGGGCGGACACGCCCCGGGGCGCGGGGTCACCCGTTGGCCCGGCCTGCTCGCCTCCCCCAAGGGGTAAAGGCCTTTCTCCCCGCCCGCCCAGCTCAGCCCCGGGCCCTGCCCGAGCCCGCCAGGCGGGTTCGAGCCCCACCCCGCCGGCCAGGCCCCGAGGCTTCGTGCCCGCCAGGCGGGGAGGGCGGGAGGCGCTGGGCGCTGCGGCGGGCGGGGGGGGTGGCGGGAGGGGCGGGCGCGGGGCGCTGCGGCGGCGGCGCTGCGGGAGGGGCGGGGGCGGGCGGCCTGCGCGGCGGCGGCCCGGCCCGCCGGCCCTCGCGCGCCCCCCGCGGCCCCCCGCCCGCCCCTCCCGCGCCGCTGACGTCAGCGCCTGCGTCAGCGCTGCCTGGTGACCCGCGTTTTTTCTCAATGAGCGGAGCCTAATGGGATTTTTATGATCAGACCCATAAATCACATCACGCCACCGCCGGTCACGCGGGCGCGCGCCTCCCCCCCACAGGGAGAGGGGGAGGAGGGGGGAGGGGGAGAGGGGAGACGGAGGGGGAGAGGGGGAGAGAGGGGAGACGGAGGGGGGAGAGGGGGGAGGGAGGGGGAGGGGAGGGGAGGGCAGCCCGCTCCCGCGCAGGCAGCCCGCGCACCTCTCGTCTTCGCATCCGAAGCAGGCGCGGTGGGGGGGGGGGGGGGGGGGGGGGGGGAGGGGCCGCCAGCGCCAGGACCCGGGGCTGCGGGGGGGGGGGGCTGGGGGGAGGGGGACACCGGGGGTGGGCGGGGGCGGACAGTCCGGTCGGGGGTCGCACGGGGCCGGCGGCCGCGCCCACTTCGCGGCCTCCCACGGAGCCTGCGCCGCGGGACGGGACAGCACGAAACCCCAGCCACGGGTGCGCGCGAGGGGCCTGGGCGTCCGCGGCCTCCCGCAGACAGACCAACCCCCCCCCCCGAGCCCGGGCCAGACGACCCCGCAACCCAGGCGCCCCCCCAGCCCAGGCGCCCCCCCCAGCCCAGGGCCAGACCCCCCAGCCCAGGGGCAAGACGACCCCAACCCAGGCGCCCCCCCAACCCAGGCGCCCCCCCCAGCCCAGGGCCAGACCCCCCAGCCCAGGGCAAGACGACCCCAACCCAGGCGCCCCCCCCAACCCAGGCGCCCCCCCCCAGCCCGGGGCCAGACGACCCCAACCCAGGCGCCCCCCCCAAGCCCGGGGTCAGACGACCCCCAGCCCAGGGTCAGACCCCCCCTCAACCCAGGCGCCCCCCCCAAGCCCGGGGTCAGACGAGATCCCCCAACCCAGGCGCCCCCCAGCCCCTGGGTCAGACCCCCCCCCAACCAGGCACCCCTCCCCCAGCCCGGGGCCAGACGACCCCAGCCTGGAGGTCAGACCCCCCCCAACCCAGGGGTCAGACGACTCCCCCAACCAGGCACCCCCCCCAGCCCAGGGCCAGACGACCCCCCCAACCCAGGCCTCCCCCAGCCCCAGGCCTGCCCTCCCCCACTCCCAGCCAGGCGTGTCCCCCCCCCCCCCCCGCAGCTAGGGGTCCACCCGGGTCTCTGAGCTGGGTCCACGTTGCACCAGCCCCTTCCCTTCTTTCTGTAGATTGCCCGGGGCTAAACAGCCACAGCTGAGGCTGGGGGGGGGGGAGGCTCCACTTTCAGAAGGGGACGCATAAAACATGTCCACTTCTCCTGAGCCAGGTGTGTGCAGTGCGCTCAGGAGGGGCTGGGAGCCGTCCCGTCACTTCTAAACCCCTTCTGCTCCAGCACCAACCCCTGGGGGGGTGGGGGGGGATTCCCCTGGGTGCCTGGAGGTCCACCTGCCAGCTGCACTGAGAAACATGGGCGGGCGCTGGTGGCTCCCACCTGTCATCCCAGCTGCTCAGGAGGCTGAGAACTGAGGGTGGAGGCTCAGCGCAGACCAGCTGGGGGCAGGAAAGTCCCTGAGACTCTTGACTCCAATGAACCACCAGGACACCAGAAGTGGAGCTGCGGCTGAAGTGGTAGAGCGCTAGCCTTGAGCTGAGGAGCTCGCAGACAGCACCCAGGCTCAGAGTTCAAGCCCCACAATCGACTCAATACATAAATAAGTGAACTTGACCTAAATTTTTGGTGTGCTCATAATAGTTTTTCTTTGTGCCCCTACCTGGACTTGAACTCAGGGCGTGGATGCTGCCCTTTAGCTTTTCTTGCTCAGGGCTGGCTCTCTACAACGGAGCCGCCGCTCCACTTGCAGGTCATTGGGACTGGAAATTGAGAGTCGTGTCACAGACCTTCCTGCCTGGGCGGCTTCAAACCGCAATGGTAACAAGCCGGTTATGTCAGCTAAAGCGATGGTGGGTTCGGCAGCGGCCTCGTCCCCATCCCTCGCCCTCTTCCATCCTGCCAGGGGGGGAGGAACCAGGTCTGGGGCAGGTGGCTCAGAAGCCCTGAGCAAAGCCGCTGGGAAAGAGAAGCTTTCCAGACGTGTTCCTTTGTGTGGTCAGCATGTGAGCCACAGACACTGCGGCGATTGTCTTTGTTCTGGACGCGCTACTCCACGGTGGGGGGAGGCGGTGAGCACCAGCGTCTTAACACTCAGGTCAAATGTCATCCGTCACGTCAAGTCTCAGCCCTTATTCCAGGACTGCTGCTGGCTCCTCTGCAAACCTGGGTCAGGTGCGATCAGAGGAATCGTGCAATGCGATGTGGATTCGTGGGCTCCACTAGCGGGGCTCCGTGGCAGGCTGCCCGGGGGTTGCATAAAAGAAATTAGAATGGATCCAACCGCAGAGTGACTTCTTGTAGAGAAAGCTGACTTGAAGGAAACACAAGCAGGCCGTTCTGCGGCCCTTCTCTCGCGGCTGCAGGAGCGAGGGCGGGAGTGGAGGGGGTGGTGCCAGTGTGTTCAGGTGTGTGCCGACATCCGTGGCAGCAGGCTGGGACGGGGGACAGGACAAGACGGGGAGGGAGGCGCCTCCCCGCCGCGCTGGCCCTCGGGCCGGAGCCGAGACCGAGCCCCGGGGCCACAGGGCCATGGCGGAGCGCAGGGAACGGGATGGATGCCGCCTGCAGCCGGGCCCGGAGAGAAAATCCTGCCACCAAGGCTGCACGAGGAGGCGCCACGCACTGCCTGGAGCCAGCCCGGGGGGGGGGGGGGGCGGGACACAGCACACCGGGGCACGGACACACAAAAATCCCAGTGGACAGAAATAGATGCGACGTATGCTTTATTCTCAAATGCACCGACCGGTACCTTTCCCCATAGTTCCGTGTCTTCTAGTACCTTCCTTGGGCTCCGACCCTTGGGGTCAGCCAGCTCTGCTGCCCGGCCAAGGCGCTGCCGGAGGCTCTTCATGCAAACTCATTCTGATCAGAGGAAGGACAAGGAGGAGATTCAGGACAAAGCGGGCAGGACGCAGCATCCAGGGGCCTTGCAATAAATGCTTTCCCGGGTGAAGGAAGGAGGGGACCGGGAAGACGGGAGATTTCACGGATTCCACGGGTGATCGGGTGATCAGATGAGATGAAGTCAGTTAAAGGTAATTTTAACAATGTACACAAAAAGTGTTGCCAGGCGCCAGTGGCTCACACCTGTCATCCTAGCTACTCAGGAGGCTGAGATCTGAGGATCGGGGTTTGAAGCCAGCCTGGGCAGGAAAGCCCGGGAGACTCTTATGTCCAGTTAACATCCGCAAAAGAGTGGCTCAAAGTGGTTACTATCCTTGAGCAAAAGAGCTCAGGGACAGGGCCCAGGCCCTGAATTAAGCCCCACGACTAACCCAAAGAAAGTCAAATGCACTTCTCTGGAATTGTCAGTTGTTTGTTTCCTACCCAAGCAACACGAATCTCTTGACAATCCTGCCTGTCTTGCTGTGTCCCTGTTGAATTTTTTCTTCCTGGCTGTGGGGCTTGAACCCAGGCCTAGGTGCTGTCCCTGAGCTCTTTTGCTCAAGGCTAGCGCTCTACCACTTGGAGCCACTTCTCCACTTCCAGTTTTCTGGTGGTTAGTTGGAGATAAGAGTCTCACAGGCTTTTCCTGCCTGCGCTGGCTTTGAATCTGACTCTCAGATCTCAGCCTCCTGAATAGCTAGGATTCCAGGCGTGAGTCACCGGCACCCAGCACTGTTTAAGTCTTTTTGAGGAGCATTATTTTAAAATGCAATGTTTGCATTCACAATTTCATTATTTTCAGTGATTTCTGCAGGGCTGCACCACTTAGCTTCAAGTGTGCTAACATTTGCTTTCTGGCACACTGTTCTGTGTGAGAGATAAGAGATGGGAGCACAAAAATAGTTACAAATGGTCCATAACCAATACTCACAGAGATCTTCCCAAATCGTACAGAACAGTCCCAGGCTCTGAGATCCACTTGTGAAGAGCATCTTGGGGCGTCTCACAACAAGAAGTCTCACAAGGCAAAAGTTGTAGCAAACAGGGAGAAACAGGAAAAAGGATAAACACCTCCTGTTCCCTCCCCAGGAAATTGAAGTTAAAAGATGTAAAATGGTGGCCCTTCCCTGTAGTCTTCTTGCTTCTGAGCTAGCCCCTGTGTTCATGTTCCCCAGCAAACCTGAGTCCTTGGTGGTTTGGGGTGGAGAGGATGAGTGAAAGCCTACTAAAAAATGGCCTTCCCTTAACTAGATCACTCATCTTGACTTGATAGAAAGGCCGTATTTCAGACAAAGTGACGGTCACAGGGAGGGAAGCAAGACCTTCACTTACCTCTCCAGAGGTACGGTGTGACCCTGGACCACTGCTGTGGGGTCTGTCAAGTAGTACAGGGCCCACTCTGCCAAGGCTACTCCAAGATCAAAACCAAGCTCCACCTCCGCCTGGTACAGAAGGAATCCCTGAGAGCCCGGGTGCTTGCCCGAGTGGGTGAGAGAATAGACAAGCTCTGTGTGTGTGTGTGTGTGTGTGTGTGTGTGTGTGTACAAGAGGCACTGCTTGGTTTCAGCAACAAGTGCGAGAAGATGCCTTACAGATATAGTACTGCGGTGTCTTCACGTTAACATTGCTATGTGCAAATTCTTACTGTGTCCCACTCAGAATGTCAATTACTTCTTTGTCCAGCATATCTGTTTTATATACTACCCACCATGGCAATTGAGATAGAAGATAGACCATGGAAAGAAAATCCATATAACTAATATTACAGTTTGTTGTTATTGTTAATCTCTGATTATGCCTAATTTATAAATTTAAGTTTATCATAAATGTTAATTTATAAGAAAAAAAAAACAACAGGGTTTGGTGACACACCACTGTAATCTTAGGATTTGGAAAGCTGAGGCAGGAGGAGAATGAGATGAAGACCAGCCTGGGCGACATGTCAAGCCAAGCCCTGCTTGAGCTATGTGGCAAGTTCTTGTCCCAACAAGCAAACATATAAACAACAGAAGAGAAAGGGAAATAATAGCATCTACAGATACTTCCTCGTTAAATGAGATGGTTATGTCATAATTCAAAGTACATGTAACAATAACCTGATAAACCACACTGTAGTTGGAAAACCCCAAATTGAACCAATTTAGATGTCTCTCGTCTGACAGTCCCACAGCTAAGCTCGCCTCCAAGCAGCAAATCACAAGTCAAAGCGTGGTGGTGGAGAGCACCAAGCAGGGCTGAGCATCTCGCTGCCCTGGGTGGAGACTGGATGCTCACGAAGGAGGAAGGCCTTAGTCTGCTGGCAACCCTGCCCGCCCACGTTAGGGCCCTAGCGTCTGGTGCGAAGGACACGTGAGCTCCCAGTAGCTTGCTATCAGTCTTCAAGTACAGATCTGTCCATCTCAGTACGTCAGAACGAGACCAGGAGCATGGGCTGGAGCCTTACTGTGAGCCGAAATAAACTCTCTCTTTTTAGTGTCTCAAATTTTGTTGCTATTTTTCTTGCTGTCTTGTTGACAGAAATGGGAAACTAACACAATACACATATTGAACTTGCTACAATCTACCTTCAAATAATAGTATTCTACTCTGTGTGCTCTGTGAGACCCTAGCAGCCGTCTGCTTGCATCCGTGCTCCTCTTCTTTGGGCTGTGGCTTTCGTTTACTTTATATCTATATAAACCCTTTTTCTGTTAGTAGTAGTTTTGCTTCAAACTGTCGATTCTGTTTTGAAAAAAAAAAAAAACACGAGAGAGAGAAAGAGAAAAATCTCATTCAGCTTTACATATTTACCATGGGGGCAAACATTACTCATCTGATTAGATTTCTTTCCTATCTAAAAATACTTTTTTATCTGAAATTCTTCCTTCGTCATTTCTTAAATTCCTTCCCTGATAATGATGAGTTCTCTCAGTTTGGTTTCTCTGAAAGATTTTGTCTATCTTTAATTTCGAAAAAGTTAATTTCATTTTATAAAGACTTCTGTTTCTAATTATTTTCATGGTAACTTCCATTGTTCTGTGCTTTCATATTTTCAGAGAAGCCGTCTAGCGTCACTCTTAAGGTGTGTACTTTTTCTCTGGCTACTGTGCACCTCTCTTTGTAGCTGCTTTGAAGCAATGATGCATCTCTGCAGAATCATGTATACCCTCCTCCCTTCTTTCCTTCCTTCGCTTTCAACCTTCTTGAAGATTGTTGAGCTTCAGATATTTGTGAGTTTATTGTTTCTCCAAAACTTGCAAACTGTTTTACTATTATTTTACTCAAATACTTTTCCCGCCTCACCTTGGAGACTGTACCTACTTCTACACTAAGTAGTTGAGCCATTTCTGTAAGCCAGTGATGCTCTTTTTTGTTTGCTTGTTTCATTTTAATTCTGGGTTATCTCCATTCCAACAAGTCTTTACCATTATGTCTTCCAGCTCACTACTGTTCACACCCTCACTCTCTGGTCTGCTGTCACTCGCCCCGCCCAGTGTCTACATACCCTCAAATACCACATTTCCCACCTCTACAAGTCCAATTTCTACCTCTTGCGTGTCTTCGTTTCTACATCATGGTTGTACTCAGCTCTTCCTTTGTGAATACATGCAGCTTGCTTATATCTTTGTAATCTCCTTTGCTGCCAGTTCTCTCTCCTTTTTTTTTTTCCTTTTCATTTCTAGCTTTTTTCCTCTCTTGGTTTATCTGTCTTCAGGTGCTGACTCCTATTTTCTTGGAAATAACCCAGGAAGCCAAAGAGGAAGATGGGACGGCGGGCTCCCGGGAACGCCTCTGGGGTCGAGTCCTCCACGCTGCAAGGACGACCTTGCACTGGTCCCCACCTGTTGCATGGCTCCGCCTCGCAGCTGCACTGCTCTGGAAACCTTGGGCCTTTAGAGGACACGCCGCACCCACACCTCAGCAGCACCCGGACGCTCTGACCTCCCCCAGCCCAAGGTGCACTTCCCCACACCGGCAGGACAGACAACAGCGCTCTCCGGGCAGAGTGATGAGCCAGAGAACTTACCGATCTCCAACTGTCCTCCTCCCCGTGTTCTAATTCTATTCCTCCTGCTGAGCAATGTCTGCAGCCTCTCTCTGAAGTCTCTCAGCCGGGTGAAAGAGTAAACCCAGCCACTGATACCTCACTTCGGCTGGGAAGAGCTTTTCTGGCACATTCACTATCCACATAGTGAACCAACGGTCCTCTGGACACCCCACACATCAGCTTCAGGTTTTCTGGATGTAGGGCTTGTTTTCACCCATGATTACTTTTCTAAGTCTCCCATGGACGGTCCGGCATTCTTATTCCCCTTGGTAGGAAAGTCTTCGTGTCCCAAGCTCGGGAAAGGCTCAGCTTTGTGTCTCCATTGTCTTCAGGGCCTTGCCGGGGCGCTGCATCTTGCATCATTGGTCAGAACTCCCAGGAGAGTGGGGAGTTTCCCTGAGATACTCCCAGGAAAGGAACATGGCCAGTGACTCAATCTGGGCTCTCTTTAAACATGTTCATCACTACACTTCCTGTCAAGGCGCGTTCTCTAAGTGAATTCTTCCATGTTGAATGTGTTCAGTGTGGTGTAAGACCATGAGTTGTTGTTGTTGTTGTTGTTGTTGTTTTAAAGCAACTAGAATCTATGAATGTATGGTAGACTCCCTGGGAAGTGTCATGTAAGATCACAAGTATTTTGGTGTCAAATGAAGATATCTCACAACCCACACTGTCCCATAAGCCATGAGGTCAGTGGGGGGCCCTTTTCAGAGGTGCGATGTACAACCCTGGGTCAGAACCACACCCTGGTCCCACGGGAATGAAGGGCCCCGACCACCACAGGGGAAGTCCCAGATGTCTCCCTGCTGGGGCGGCCTCGGGCCTCCGGCAGGCTGGAGAGGTCTCCAGTGCTCCTCTCCTCCTCAGCGCGTCTGGAACATTCCCAGTGGCACCTCAGTAGCCCTTGATGGTCTGCTGTCTGGATGAGGACATGGAGCTATTCATCCTGGGCCCTCGGACACCCTTCGGAGAGCCCCAGGGTGGTCCTCCATGCTCCGCATGGTGAAGGCGGAGGTCATCCTTGCAAGCACACAGCCCGGCACCGCTGCTCTCTGGGGACAGTGCACCCACAGTCACCCGGTGGAGTCACCAGGAAGGCGTGGCCCCGCCGCTGACATCCCTAACAGGACTTCACTCGCTCTTTGTCTCTAACTACAGCCTAACTGCTCCTGGCCTGAAGATGGAGACTCGGCGCCCTGTTGGGACGGTGGCACCGGCCCACGCCTACTACGTGCCGGCCATATCAGCTGTCTCTGCTGACGGCAACACTTATCTCCACCAGCACAGGCCCAAACCATCACCATGTTTCTCACACACACACACACACACACACACACACACACACACACGTGTCTGTGTCGGTCTCTGCCACTCTCTCATCCCACCTACATCCCCATTCGTCTCTCTCCTCTGCTGGGAGCCCTTCAAGTAGGACACATCCAGGGAGGGGCATTCTCTCCGTCCCTGCCACTGCCGTGGTCAGCTCTACAGCAGCGGGTCAGCTCGCATCACCGCGTCCTGCGCTCTGCCCTCTGGCTGCTGTGTTATGTCTTCCCAGGTGCATGCCGGCCGCGTCCTACGCCGCCCCTGGCTGCACCTGCTCCTCTCCGCCCAGGTCAAGCCCGGGACCTTGCAGCAGGTGCTGCCGCTGCCGGGAACGCTCTTCCTCCCGGCTCCGCAGGCCCGACTCCTCCGCCTCCTTCGGGTCCCCCCCAGGGAGGCGGGTGCTCTTCTGCTGAGATCCCCCCCCCCCCCGCTGCTCCCCAGCACTCCTTCCAGCTCCCCCACGACGCCGGGGTCTGCTCCGTGCTCCCCCCGATGCTCAGCAAGTCACTTCTGTTTTCTGGGTCTCTCCCAGGGCGCTAGGTCCCACAGAACAGGGAAATGCGTTTGTCCGGTGCACTGGTTTCTTTCCGGTGCTCACATGGTTTATACTAAGTGCCCAGCGATTACTTGTCATCTTCCGGTGACTTAGCCAACCTCTCGCTGATCTTTGCGCGTTCTCCCAACGCTCCTCTCAACTTAATTGTTTCCCCTATTTTCCTTCCACAAACGTAAACCCATTCCCCTGCCCCAAAGGTGAACTCACAAAGTACTTGCAAACGCCGTGAATGCATTGATCTCCTGACTATAAGCAGCTATGATTTAAATGATGAAACTCTCTGGCTTCTATACGGACTAGCACGAATTCGAATGCTCCTCTGTGGTGGGAGCCCCGTGTCCCCGCTTTCCTTCCCGGGGGATTAGCTGCCGGCAGCTGCCGAGCCCGGTGGACCGGCGCAGTTGCCTGGCCCAGCCGGTCCGCCGCCTCCGGGCGGCTCCGCTGACGTCAATTGGCAGAGCCTCTTCTGGAGCTGGAGCAGGTTCACACCGCGCCTGCTGCCCACACGCCCCGCCCCCCCCTTCCCTCCCCCCCCCCGCCCCCTCCCCCAGTCACCAGCTCACTCCGCCTCCCCGCACTCAGCGATTGCCACAACGTCTTCCTCCAGCAGGAAAGAGGTGGCCTTTGCACACTGCTCACCCATGTGGTCCGCAATCTGTGACTCAGCCAAGGAGAACTACAGGGCTGAAGAGCGGACAGCGCCAGCGGGTGACGCGTGCAGTCACACACGCAGCTCCGCCTGTCAGAGACACTCCCCAAATACCGAAACCCATCCGTTATGGCTTTGCTTTCTTTACATCTGAAAGGAGACGGGCGGTCTTGCCCAGAGAGCCCGCAGGCAGCAGAAAACAGCTGAATGCCAAGCATAGGATGATGGATTTACTCACCCTCTTTGCCTGGCTTTCAGTGCGTGTGTGAGTGGAGTCACTGTCTCAGAGACACTGACTAAGCCGGTCGCCTCTTTTCTGCTATGCTGTGAAGACGCACCAGATAGAAAGAACACATGGCAGCACTGATGCCATCCGATTATGTGATGGGGGGGCGGGGGGGCACAATGAGTGTAATTCACTACGCAAAGAGAAGATGTTTCCTGAAGGGCAGACTCTTGACCTGCGCTGCAATGGAGTTGAACTTGAGGCCTCTCTCGCCTTGCCGGCTGTCTAACTCAGTTCCAGGATGTGAGTTTTGCACCAAGTCTTCAGAAGCCAAGCGGGTCCGGGAGCTCCTCGCGGCTGAGCACGCCGGGGCCCGGGACCCCACTCCGCGCGCCGGGGCCCGGGACCCCACTCCACGCGCCGCGCTGGGGCCCGGGACCTCACTCCACGCGCCGGGGCCCGGGACCCCACTCCGCGCGCCGGGGCCCGGGACCCCACTCCACGCGCCGCGCTGGGGCCCGGGACCTCACTCCACGCGCCGGGGCCCGGGACCCCACTCCGCGCGCCGGGGCCCGGGACCCCACTCCACGCGCCGCGCTGGGGCCCGGGACCTCACTCCACGCGCCGGGGCCCGGGACCTCACTCCACGCGCCGGGGCCCGGAACCTCACTCCACGCGCCGCGCCGGGGCCCGGGACCTCACTCCACGCGCCGCGCCGGGGCCCGGGACCTCACTCCACGCGCCGGGGCCCGGGACCTCACTCCACGCGCCGGGGCCCGGGACCTCACTCCACGCGCCGGGGCCCGGGACCTCACTCCACGCGCTTCCCCCCGTGAGGGACGCGCCAGCTGCTCCAGTGGGAGCACAAGCGGGCGGGCTCCTGAGAGGTGGGGGGGCAGGGGAGGCGGGGGGCGGGGGAGGCGGGGCGGGGGGGGTCCTCACGGCCCTCAGAAGGACACGACGGGCACCGCGGCACCCTCCAGAAGAGGAGACGAAGCCTAGGCCCCTTAGAGGCGCTCGCCCGCCTTCGGAGCCAAGCGGACCCACGGGCCGTCCACACCTCCACCGTCAGGGACGCGCCGGGCGGGCGAGCGCCATCTGCACACAGCAGCCACGGGCGCCTGCTCAGAGACGCCCGCGGCTGGCCGGAGCACTCGCCCGTCCCCGGCCGGGAGCACTCACCCCGGGCACGGAGCACTCGCCCCGTCCTCCCACGCGGAGCACTCGCCCCTGGACACGGAGCACTCACCCCGGGCACGGAGCACTCGCCCCGTCCTCCCACGCGGAGCACTCGCCCCGGGCACGGAGCACTCGCCCCGTCCCACGCGGAGCACTCGCCCCGTCCTCCCACGCGGAGCACTCGCCCCTGGGCACGGAGCACTCGCCCCGTCCTCCCACGCGGAGCACTCGCCCCGTCCTCCCACGCGGAGCACTCGCCCCGTCCTCCCACGCGGAGCACTCGCCCCTGGGCACGGAGCACTCGCCCCGTCCTCCCACGCGGAGCACTCACCGCATCCTCTGGTACAGAGGAAAACACGCGGCAGGAAGTCCCGCCCTGCCTCGCCTGAGTCAAGGAGGGAGAAGTGCAGCTGCTGGACCAGGCAGGGGCGACGTCCCAGAGAACACCGCCGCACTGCGGGAGTGGAGCCAGGGCACTGTGGGTGACACAGCGGGTCACAGACACGCAGGCGAGACCCGGAAAAGGGCGCGGCTGAGATTCTCCAGCAGCACTGGACTCCACGGGCGCGGGGCGTGGGGGTGAGCACGGCCGGGCACGGACGCATCCGCCTGGCAAACGTGAGCAGACACTGCGGGCTTCCCACGGGGAGGGAGGGGCTGAGTGGAGCAGAGGGCCCCACGCCACCGAGAGGAGCCCCCGCTGCGCCCATCGTGGGGGACCCCTCCCTCTGGCAAAGGGAGCTTCCCCACGGCTGTCGGAAGGGGCCACAGGCGCCACCTGCCCCTCCAAAGCTGTTGCTATGACAACCAAAGCTCAAACACCCCTGGCGGCTGAGAGGCCGGAGCACCTGCTGCATGGGGAGGTGAAAGCAGGGCCTCGGGCAGCCCGGGCTCCGCTCCCCCCCCCCCCACGGCCTGAGCCCCAGCCAGCTCCCGAAGACCACGCCAGAGGTGAAAGCAGGGCCTCGGGCAGCACGGGCTCCGCTCCCCCCCCCCACGGCCTGAGCCCCAGCCAGCTCCCGAAGACCACGCCAGAGCCACACACGGCCACGCAGGGCAGGGGGGACCGTGTGAATACACCAACACGCAGGCAGAAACGGAGCCGGGCCGGAGGCGCAGAGGGGAGGACTGGCCCGCTCCTCCTCCCTGCAAGCCAGTGGCACGGACCTTCCGGACGGCCTTCGTCTGAGGAGTGCTCGCTGTTCTCCTCATCTCTTGCAAATGTCTCTGTGGGTGGCGGGTCCCACCTCCTGCGTTCCCCGGGCTCAACCCCTCTCCCCTGTCGCCATCCCGAACCAGGATGTCTTCCTTTAGCGGCACTGAGCCGTAGCCCCGTCCATCACGATTCGGATGACTTCCGGCACACACGGTGACCGCTTTCCAGTCTTCCTTCCTCCTCCTCTGCTCCCCCGCTGACCCCCCCGCGGTGTCACCTAAGGTTCATCTCCCACACAAAACCATTCCGTGCTAACCCCCAATTCTGTCATATAAAAAAACCCATGATCCCTTTTATACGCAGTTGACTGGTGGTGTAGATTGTATTTCCTTATTTTTTACTTTATGTAAATATCTAGATTGGTAGTGACTTGGTATGTTTAATGTTGTTGACTTTTACTCCTAGTTGAGAGAAGACTCACCGATGCTTCCACTACCCCGGGTTCCCAGAAACAGGGAACATTTTCAACAGAGACGATTTACTTGAATTCTCAAACTGTGAGTGACTAAAACTACCTATCGATGACTTGACTCCAGATAAGAAAATTTCAGTTGCAAAAGCACAGGAAATATCAAAAGAAGGCAAACATTACATCTGAAAGAGTCAGCATTCACACCGCAAAAGATCAGAGCAACAGTGAAGTAGAGAAAATCTCGAATAATGAGCACACAAAAATAATGGTAAGAATGACCCGTGAGATGAAAGAAAACATGTAAACATGTCAAGTAAATCAGAGAGAATACAAGCCAGCAATGAAATGAATTCAAAGAGAATAAAAACAAAA
Organism: Perognathus longimembris pacificus; assembly: GCF_023159225.1. Classification (NCBI taxonomy): domain Eukaryota; kingdom Metazoa; phylum Chordata; class Mammalia; order Rodentia; family Heteromyidae; genus Perognathus; species Perognathus longimembris. Next base: position 71,295,667 of record NC_063169.1, read on the forward strand.
AGTAAATTAAATCAAACTCAATGCAAATAAACAGCTAAATGAACTCAAGGGAGACAAAAATGAACAGCTAAGTGAAGTAAAGAGGCTAGTCCAAGACACGGAAAGGGAACTCAGTAAAGATAGAGGAATACGGGCAGGAAATACGGGACATCTTGGCGATTGGAAGCCACAGTTAGATACCTTTCCAGTGGAATAGAACAAATGAAAGACAGGATATTCAGACTTCAATACAAGGTGGATATAGAATAACATTTTTTTTAAATAAAGGAAAACAATGAAGAAATACAAAAGAAACATTCCAGAACTCCTAGACACCATGAAAAGACCAAGTGGACAAAGCATAGATATAGGATATGCATTTTACAATCCAAACATTAACTACAGATAACAGGAAATGCATACCGAAAGCTACAAGAGAGAAGCATCAATTCACTACAATGGCAGACAGATCCAAATAACAGCAGATTTCTCGACAGAAATCTTAAAAGCAGCAATAGCAGAAATGATGTATGTCAAAGCATGAGAGTAAACAACTATCAACTTACATTAGCCTAGCTTGCAAAGCTATCATTCATAACTAAATGAGAAGTAGAAACTTGCTATACAAACAAAACCTAAAGCAACCTAAGACCACTAAATTTGCACTTCATAGATAATGAAAGGCCTCCTGCACACAGAAGAAGAAGATAACATAACACAAAACATACATCTGGGAGAAAATTTCACCAGACAAGCAGATACGCAAATGAAGAATAGAAAAGAACCAGACACGACAAAAACCACAAAATAGAGCAAGATGGTTGCATACCTCCCAATACTAACATGGAGTGTTAAAGGTCTCAATTCTCCAATCAAGACACGTAGAGGGGCTGGGGATATAGCCTAGTGGCAAGAGTGCCTGCCTCGGATACACGAGGCCCTAGGTTCGATTCCCCAGCACCACCTATACAGAAAACGGCCAGAAGCGGCGCTGTGGCTCAAGTGGCAGAGTGCTAGCCTTGAGCTGGAAGAAGCCAGGGACAGTGCTCAGGCCCTGAGTCCAAGGCCCAGGACTGGCCAAAAAAAAAAAAAAAAAAGACATGTAGAATGTCATAGCGATTAGGAATGGTGAAATATTGTTATTCGCAGGAAAATGGTCAGAACTCGAACAAATAATGTTGAGCAAGACAAGCCTAGAACACAGAAAACAAAGGGGCATGATCTCCCTGATATATGACTGTTAAGATGGGGTGACGGAGAGACAGTAGAGACCAGGTCTGTGAAACCAAAAACTGCTTGTCAAATGGTATTTCCCACAGAATTGGGGTAGCGACCCAACAGTATGTAACTAAAACCAAACAACTACTCAACATATAAAGGTCAAAAATTGACCTCTCAGTGGAATACAATAGCTCAAAAGCTAGGTATGTATGTTCATATAAGACTACTGTCGACATATTGTCTAATATCGACATTACATTTAAAGCCCTAGGGGAATTTTCTTGGGCTTGGCCACGTGGCTACCGTATATGGTTTTTTTTTTTTTTTTTTCCAGTCCTGGGCCTTGGACTCAGGGCTTGAGCACTGTCCCTGGCTTCTTCCCGCTCAAGGCTAGCACTCTGTCACTTGAGCCACAGCGCCGCTTCTGGCCGTTTTCTGTATATGTGGTGCTGGGGAATCGAACCTAGGGCCTCGTGTATCCGAGGCAGGCACTCTTGCCACTAGGCTATATCCCCTGTATATGTTCTCGATACATTGTATATTGTTTATATGTCTGCCTGACCTAGAGAAGGGAAAGAAAAACAGGAGGTAAGATATCACAAGAAATGTACACACTGCCCTACTATGTAACTGTACCCTTTTTTGCACAACACCTTGTCAAAAAAATTGTGTTCAATTAATAAATAAATTAAATTTAAAAAAGTATTCTAATTAAAAAAAAAGACACGTAGAATGGAAAGTTGGATAAAGAACCAAAAGCCGACCATCTGTTGCCTATAAGGAACACATCTCACTGGCAAAAGCAAAGATTCATTTCAGGGGAAAGGTAAGAAAAATAATTTCCTAGCAGTAGGACCACAAACATGTGTAGCCATAGTTGAACTCATGTCTGATAGTTTTCAAACCAAAATTATGCAGAAAATGCAAAGGTCATTTCATATTAGTAAAGGAATCCATCAAGAAGAAATAAGAGCCTATTCTTGTAACACACACCTGTATTCCTAGCTACTCAGGAGGCTAAGATGAAAAGATCATAGTTCAAAGCCAGCCCTGGAAGAAAAGTCCATGCAATTCCATCTCCAAAGCCAGCAAAAAGCCAGCTTAGAAGCACAGCTTAAGAAGTAGAGCGTCAGACGGGGATTCAAGATGGCGGACTAAAGATAGAGCAATACCAGGGCTGGGTGTGCTCCATCAGAAATGCAAAGCTCTAGCTGGGCAGTGGAGGCTCAAGCCTCTGGTCCTAGGAACTCGAGAGCTTGAGATCCAGGCTGGGATGGAGCTCGGTGGCAAAGCGCTTGCCTAGCAAGTGCAACGTCCTGGGTTCGATCCCCAGTACCAAAAAAGAAAAAAAAAAGAGCTTGAGATCTATAGACTGTGGTTCGAAGCCAGCCTGGGCAGGAAAGTCTGTGAGACGTTTATCTCTGATTACATCGTAAGTCTGAGTTTAGGTTAGGGTTTTACCTCCTTCCAGCAGTGTCAGGAACCGGCCCTGGGGGGAGATGGAGACGAAGGGCCAAGTCTGGTGCTCAGCACTCGGAGGTGGCGTCAGCCTCCGTCCACACCAGACCAGAGGACTGGGCCTCCTGCGCTGATCACAGCTGACTCTGGGTGTGGGTGCACCTGGGCCAGAGGACAAAGCCCAGGGCTCCCGTTCAGACGGCACCCCCGGCTCTGCCCACACCCGGCCTTGGGATGTAACCACCTGCTGGCTTCCCACCGAGCCCATCCCCAGGACGGACAGGAAGTGGCAGCACCAGGAATCCACGCCAAGAGGGGCTGAAGAAGTGCCGGGCGCCAACGCAGAGTCCTGCCCTTGAGCTCGGGCCTCAGGGGAAGAGGAGGCACTGGGCCAGTGCGTGCGCCCCGGAGCCAAAGACCCCGGCCAGAGGCCCCAGCCCAGCCGCAGCGCTGAGGGAGAGAGAGGGAGGCTTCCAGGGCCAGGCCGGCCTCAGCCGCGCCCCCTCCCGGGGAGCAGTCTCCGTGGGCCCCACCCTGGCCAGGAGACCCGAGAGGGGCCCTACGCCGGGAAGCGCTCGACAGGACTCCGCACAGGACCCGTCACAGCGGTGCTGCGGGAACAAGGCGGCCTCTCACCCGGGAAGGCCTCCACGAGTGCTACGCGTGGACACGGCAGAGGCCTCTCACCCGGGAAGGCCTCCACGAGTGCTACGCGTGGACACGGCAGAGGCCTCCAAAAGTGCATGCGCACGCGCGTGTGTGTGTGTGCACGCGGGGCGCCGGCGGCACGCTGCGGGGTGGACCCCCAACCACCTCGGGGGGAGCGGCTCCGCAGGCCGCCAGACCCCTGCACTGAGGTCTGCACCCCGACAGCCTCCAAAGCCCCCTGGGTATCCGTGCGTGAAACACCCCCCCATGGCATCGGGGGTCTGGGCCTGGCCCACCCCAGAACCAAGCCGTGTGGATCCCCTGCCCAGGGCGCCGGGAGTCCACGCCCGCAGCCCCCGGGGCCGGCCTGGACACCCCCCAGCCGGCCTGGACACCCCCCAGCCGGCCTGGACCCCCCCCACCGGAGCCGGCCTGGACACCCCCCCCAGCCGGCCTGGACACCCCCCCAGCCGGCCTGGACCCCCCCGAGCCGGCCTGGACCCCCCCCCAGCCGGCCTGGACCCCCCCCAGCCGGCCTGGACCCCCCCCACCGGAGCCGGCCTGGACACCCCCCCCAGCCGGCCTGGACACCCCCCCCAGCCGGCCTGGACACCCCCCCAGCCGGCCTGGACCCCCCCCAGCCGGCCTGGACCCCCCCCCACCAGAGCCGGCCTGGACACCCCCCAGCCGGCCTGGACACCCCCCCACCGGAGCCGGCCTGGACACCCCCGAGCCGGCCTGGACACCCCCCAGCCGGCCTGGACACCCCCCAGCCGGCCTGGACACCCCCCCAGCCGGCCTGGACACCCCCCAGCCGGCCTGGACCCCCCCCCACCGGAGCCGGCCTGGACACCCCCCCCAGCCGGCCTGGACACCCCCCCCAGCCGGCCTGGACACCCCCGTGAGGTGACGGCAGCCCCGGGGCCCCGGCTCACGCCTCACCCAGCACCCAAGGCTTCTGCGTGTCCCCTGGGCGACACCCGAGGAGCCCCGCGCCGACGGTGGGTGGGGGGGAGACGGCAGCGCCGACAGTAGAGGCGGAGCGGGCTGGGGAGCGCAGGGGCTGCGCTCTCCTCATCCCTCCTCGCCACCGCCGCGGTTGGGGGGCGCCTGACTCCTGCACGGTGCGGGGGGGGGGTCTCCCCTCCTCGGCCAGCCCCCCCCCCCCGGGGCGCTGGCTCGTCGGGTCCTCGCTGGGTAGTTTCAGTGTGCAATGCTGGGAGAGGCGGGGAGGGAACGCGGGAAGGGAAGGCGCGGTCCCCTCTCCTGCCGGCACCGGTCCTTCTTCACGCGCCCCAGACCCCTCGGGGGCCGAGCACGGGGCCCGCGGGCCCCCAAACACGCAGGCCGACGCACACCTTGCCTGTGCAGCCCGCCCCCCGCGACCCAGCCCGCGCCGCTCGGGGCACAGGCCGCTCGGGGGCGCGCGGGGGTCGGAGCCGGGGGCGCGCGGGGGGGCGGAGTCGGGGGCGCGCGGGGGCGGAGTCGGGGGCGCGGGGGGCGGAGTCGGGGCGCGCGGGGGTCGGAGTCGGGGGCGCGCGGGGGCGGAGTCGGGGGCGCGGGGGACGGAGTCGGGGGCGCGGGGGGCGGAGTCGGGGCGCGCGGGGGTCGGAGTCGGGGGCGCGCGGGGGCGGAGTCGGGGGCGCGGGGGACGGAGTCGGGGGCGCGGGGGGCGGAGTCGGGGCGCGCGGGGGTCGGAGTCGGGGGGCGCGCGGGGGCGGAGTCGGGGGCGCGGGGGGCGGAGTCGGGGGCGCGGGGGGCGGAGTCGGGGCTCGCGGGGGCGGAGCCGGGGGCGCGCGGGGGGCGGAGCCGGGGGCGCGGGGGGCGGAGCCGGGGGCGTGGGGGGCGGAGCCGGGGGCGTGGGGGGCGGAGCCGGGGGCGCGGGGGGCGGAGCCGGGGGCGCGGTAGGCGGAGCCGGGGGCGCGCGGGGGCGGAGCCGGGGACCCGCGGGTGCAGAGCCCGCCGCCCGCCCGCCCGCCCGCCCGCGGGCCCCGCTCTGCTCTCTGCAGATCTGCCGGGGTCGCCGGCCGGGGCGTCGCCGGGCCGGGAGGGCGCTCGCTCGGGGCGGCTTTGGGCGCTCAGGGAAGCGCACCAGGCCCGGGCGGCGGCCGCGGTGCCAGCGCGCCATCGTGCGGCTCCCGGGCAGCGCAGCGCGGGACTGGCGGGCGGGGGGGGGGGAGGCCGGGGCCATCGTGCGGCTCCCGGGCAGCGCAGCGCGGGACTGGCGGGCGGGGGCGGGGGGGGGGGAGGCCGGGGCCGTCGTGCGGCTCCCGGGCAGCGCAGCGCGGGACTGGCGGGCGGGGGTGGGGGGAGGCCGGGCCGTCGTAGGGCGGCACTGGCGGGGAGGCCGCAGCCGGGACGCGCCGGAGTTCGCTGCCGGCACACGCCGCTCACGCGTCCCGTTCTCTCTGCGTTGCCTCCGCGTGGGCCGTGCGCGCGGGGACGCGGTGCCGTGGGCAGTACTGGAGGTGACCCCGCCGTGCCCCCGCCCTCTCGAAGGCCACGGGCCCAGCTGGACCCCAGCCCCGGGTCTCGTCCCCGTGGAGTCCTGTGCGGTCCGTCCCTGCCCTCGGGGCCGCCCCTTCCCCTCCCGACCTGCAGATGGCGGTTCCAGCCCTCCACCCTCGGCTGTCCTCGCGGCAGGGTCTCCCGGCCTGCTGGCTGGGGCCCAGCGCCCGCTGTCTCCGCCCTTCCGTGGAAACGTGACCGGAGGACGAGAGGACGTGGACGCCCCCGCCCCATCACACTCCACACCCGTAGGACCCGAGCTCGCGCCGGCGCCCTCCACCTGTGCGCCCCGTCCGCTCCCCGCTGCCAGCCAGCCGGGCGGAGCGCTGCGTCCCCGCCGTCCGTCCCAGCCGCTCCTCTCCTGCAATGCCTTCTCCCTTCCGGTAGCATCACTTCCAGCCCACAGAGCGGGGAGCGGGGGACGGGCGGGCCACCTCTGCCAGCGTCCCTGCAGAGAGCAAGGGTGCGGGGGGGGGGGGGAGCAGCTGGGGGCGGCTGGGTGCTGCCTGGGTGCTGTCTGGGTGACGGCTAGGTGCTGTCTGGATGTTGTCTGGATGCTGTCTGGGGGCTGGCTGGGTGCTGTCTGGATGCTGGCTGGGTGCTGTCTGGGTGCTGTCTGGGTGCTGTCTAGGGCTGGCTGGGTGCTGTCTGGGTGCTGTCTGGGGCTGGCTGGGGGCTGTCTGGGTGCTGTCTGGGGCTGTCTGGGTGCTGTCTGGATGCTGGCTGGGTGCTGTCTGGGTGCTGTCTGGGTGCTGTCTGGGTGCTGTCTGGGGCTGTCTGGGTGCTGTCTGGGTGCTGTCTGGGGCTGTCTGGGTGCTGTCTGGGGCTGTCTGGGTGCTGTCTGGGTGCTGTCTGGGTGCTGTCTGGGGGCTGTCTGGGGGCTGTCTGGGGGCTGTCTGGGGGCTGTCTGGGTGCTGGCTGGGTGCTGGCTGGGGGCTGTCTGGGGGCTGTCTGGGGGCTGTCTGGGGCTGTCTGGGGGCTGTCTGGGGCTGTCTGGGGGCTGGCTGGGTGCTGTCTGGGGGCTGTCTGGGGGCTGGCTGGGTGCCAGGCAGGAGCTGCTGGAGAAGCGAGTGCAAACTCAGGGCAACCATGCAGGGAGCAGGAGGGACTTGGGACAGACCGGTAGTGCTGGGCCTGCAGCTGCCTCTGTCTTAGCTCGGGGCTGGGGACCAGGGCCACCGTTTCTGCCAGGACCTGCCCCCCCCTCCTAGCGCTGGGGAGGGATCCCCGCAGTCCAGGGGTGAAGGCTGATGCCGTCCTTCCCACCAGAGTCTAGCCCGCCTTCGTGGGACTCCTGCTGCAGTCACGGAGTTCTGAAGAATCAAATATGCAGGCTTGAAGAAAGCACGGAGGGGCTGGCGCCTCCCACCCCCCACCCCCAACTCTGAGCCAGGGAGCGCACAGCTGAGTCCTGGCTAGGGAAGGAGCTGGAGCCACAGGCCAGCTGGGGAGGGGGGGAGGGGGGCGGGGGGGCCTGGCACAAAGGCGCCTGCCCAAACGTCCAGAAAGAGCTCTTCCTCGGCGTTTCGGGAGGGGAGCTGGCAGAAGCACCAGGGCAGAGTACTGTGGTAATTATCAGCTATGAATATTCGTTATGCGTTCTCAGCCGCAAAGGCTGCTCCTTTTGTGTTATGTGGGCGCTAGAGCTTGAACGCAGGGCCTTCGTCCGCCTTGGCTTTCCCCCCTCAAGGCGGGTGCTGCACCATTTCGGCCGCACCTCTACTTCTGACTTTCAGCCCATTAACTGGAGATGAGAACCTCAGGGATTTTTCTGCGGGGTCTGGCTCCAAATCCAATCCTCAGATGTCAGCCGCCCGAGCAGCATGGATTACAGGCATGAGCACCAGCGCCTGGCTCAAAAGCTCCCTCTGAAATGTTCCTATGTGGATATGTAGCTGCATATATGTTTGAGGATACATGAACGTGAATGTTTAAAGGTATATGATGGTAGATGTATATTTATACGCATATAAGCATGTATGTATGTTCACACGTATGCTACGGTCGGGCACATGTCCTACATGCACACTTCTGTATATGTGTATATGCTGTGTTTGCATAGGTGAATATGTAGGTGGGCTACCCATACTCAGTACATGTGCGTGAGTGTGTACACGGTGAGCAGTAGATGTGTACCTGTGCGGCACACAGGGATGGAATGTGTATACACTTACATGAGCATGGGTGTGTAATGCGTGTAGTATGGATACGCTTGCATACATGGAATGTAAACGTGTGCGTGCATCACAGCGGTTGTCTCTCGTGTGCGTGTGCGTGCATCACAGCGGCTGTCTCTCGTGTGCGCACGCACAAGCGCGTGGTGGTACTGGTCTCAGTAGTTTCAGTTTGCATTTCTATAAACTAATTGTGTTGAGCATTTTTTATTGGTTTTCTATTTTATCTTATTTTGTTGGTGTGTCTGTTCAAATCTGCCGTGTGTTTATATATTTATGTAGGCTGTTTGTCTTCTTATAATTTACCAATGCAAGTGCCTTTGTTAGGTATATAGTTTACAAGGTGAGTAAATATTTTCACAAATGTTGGCCTAGTGGCAAGAATGCTCGCCTCGTGTACATGAAGCCCTGGGTTCGATTCCTCAGCACCACATATATAGAAAAAAAGCTGGAAGTGGCGCTGTGGCTCGAGTGGCAGAGTGCTAGCCTTGAGCAAAAAGAAGCCAGGGACGGTGCTCAGGCCCTGAGTCCACGCCCCAGGACTGGCAACAAACACAAAACAAGTAAACAAACATTTTCTCCTAGTCTGAAGCTTGTCTTTTAAGTTTCAGAGTAATGACCTTTGAAGGGCAAAAGATTTAATCTGGAATAAGTCAGCATATTGATTTTTTTGTCCCTTATAGTCTGTGACTTCGGGGTATTTTTAAGGGAATTTCTCCTTCAAATCCCAAATTACTTGAGCACCACTTCTGGCTTTTTCTGTGTATGAGGTGCTGAGGAATCGAACCCAGGGCTTTGTGCATTGCTAGGCGAGCTCTCTACCGCTAGGCCACGTTCCCAGCCTGTTTCACAGCTTTTGTATTACAGAAGTTTAATAGTTGCACAATGAAAACTGTGTTTGACAGCTTTCCTATTACAGCGGAGCCTGTGACCTACGTCAAGCTGATGTTTCCAGTGGTGGGAGGCGGGAGTCTGCGGTTTAGGGCTGGCTCCTTGGATTCCACCTGGCCTCCAGGGTCCCGGGGGCTGAGATTTTTCTTGAATTGTCTCGGGACCTTTGTCAAAATCAAAAGCCTCCCAGGCGTGTGAACGTGATTTTCCACTTTCATTTAACGGACCTCTTTACTACGATGACATGAAGCTCTGATTGGCTGTCAGGAGCAGAGATGACCGGTAGTAAGGGAAGAACAGAGAGAGGAAATATCTATGCTAGAGAAAGATGCTAAACACGATCAGAGTATAAGACATAAGGAGAGTGTTAAGCGCATAATTTATAGGAGTGAACACGAAATACCTATCCAGGATGACACTAATGCAAAAATAAAACAAAGCAGATGAACAACTCACTAAGTCTTAGACTGTCGTGCTAATATCGTTCTCGCAAAATCTTACATACATATGGGCTGGGGATATAGCCTAGTGGCAAGAGTGCCTGCCTCGGATACACGAGGCCCTAGGTTCGATTCCCCAGCACCACATATACAGAAAACGGCCAGAAGCGGCGCAGTGGCTCAAGTGCCAGAGTGCTAGCCTTGAGCGGGAAGAAGCCAGGGACAGTGCTCAGGCCCTGAGTCCAAGGCCCAGGACTGGCCAAAAAAAAAAAAAAATCTTACATACACATGACGGCCATGTTTGCAAAACCAAAATTTAAAGCACATAATTAAACAACACCGTAAATATTTGACTTCGGATGGTAAAGCAAGATAAAACTGCTAATAAACAATTGATTCTTAGTGACTACTCACAATGTTCTTCATGCAAAAGTGTTTCAAATTAAGTCATAAATATTTTAAAAAATAGATTATTATTCTTTCTTCTTAAATCTCATCTCAATATATAGAATAGCACATTGCAGGCATTTTAAATCCAAAATGCTGTTCACCGGCTATGTGCTAGGAGATAGACAAGCTTCCTCAAGCACTTTTCCGACATGGAAATCTGATGAAAGCAGGTCTCGCCGCTGCCCGCTGCGGTCTCTGCAGGAGACGCCACACGACGTTAATTACAGGCCACCATTCAAGCTGTAGCTACCCATGTCCAAGAAATCAACCCCGGAGACAAGATGCAGACGTGCCATGTCCTTCAGCCCCCCCCCTCCCCCCTGAGTCAGAGCCCCCGCCCCCCACCTCGCCCAGCCTCTCCCTCCACCTCCCACCGGTCCCTGGGGTGCAAGAATCTTCCCCGGCGTCTCCAGGAGCACATTCTCCCACCTAGGTGAGGAATGGCTCGCATTCCCAGCACTCACCCTCTAAGAGCACGGCACACAGAAACCCCTTGAGCGGCCCGCGGGCGGCCCCCTGGGGAGACGCCAAGCGGGGGGGGGGGGGCGCTGCCTGTGCTCCCTCCAGGGACAGACATCCTTTCTTTTCGTGGTGCCAGTCCTGGGGCTTGAACTCAGGGCCTGCGCACTGTCCTGAGCTTTTGAACTCAAGGCTAACCCTTTACCACTTGAGCCACAGCTTTGGGGGTTTGGGCAGATAAGAGTCTGACAGACTCCCCTGGCCCGACGGGCTTTGCACAGCGATCCTCCCATCTCAGCCTCTAAGGAGCTAGGGTCACAGGTGTGGCCACCAGAGCCCAGCCAGACTTCCCGTTCCTGGGCGCAAGGTCTCCTCTCTGCGTATGGGGAACGATCTGACCTCCGAACACGACACCACCCAGGGATCTCCGGGGGATTTTGGTCTTAGACGGGGCCCAGGGCCATCCTCTGTCACCCCCAAGTCTGGAGCTGGCTGGGAAAGCAAGCGCCTGGAGGAGGAGCACGCCGCCTCGGGCTCTGCGCTCCACCCGAGGAGTTCTCAAACCTGCTGTGGGAGTAGAGAGAGGAAGCACCCAGAGGGAGCACCCAGAGAGAGCACCCAGAGAGAGCACCCAGAGAGAGCACCCAGAGGGAGCACCCAGAGAGCACCCAGAGAGAGCACCCAGAGAGAGCCACCCAGAGGGAGCACCCAGAGAGAGCACCCAGAGGGAGCACCCAGAGGGAGCACCCAGAGAGAGCACCCAGAGGAAGCACCCAGAGGGAGCACCCAGAGAGAGCACCCAGAGGAAGCACCCAGAGAGAGCCGCCCAGAGAGAGCACCCAGAGGGAGCACCCAGAGGGAGCACCCAGAGAGAGCACCCAGAGAGAGCACCCAGAGAGAGCCACCCAGAGGGAGCACCCAGAGGGAGACACCCAGAGGGAGCACCCAGAGGGAGCACCCAGAGAGCACCCAGAGGAAGTACCCAGAGAGAGCACCCAGAGGGAGCACCCAGAGGGAGACACGCAGAGAGAGCACCCAGAGGGAGACACCCAGAGAGAGCACCCAGAGGAAGCACCCAGAGGGAGCACCCAGAGAGAGCACCCAGAGGGAGCACCCAGAGGGAGCCGCCCAGAGAGAGCACCCAGAGGGAGCACCCAGAGGGAGCACCCAGAGAGAGCACCCAGAGAGAACACCCAGAGAGAGCACCCAGAGAGAGCCACCCAGAGGGAGCACCCAGAGGGAGCACCCAGAGAGCACCCAGAGGAAGTACCCAGAGAGAGCACCCAGAGGGAGCACCCAGAGGGAGACACGCAGAGAGAGCCACCCAGAGGGAGACACCCAGAGAGAGCACCCAGAGGGAGACACCCAGAGAGAGCACCCAGAGGAAGCACCCAGAGAGAGCACCCAGAGGGAGCACCCAGAGAGAGGTACACAGAGGGAGCACCCAGAGAGAGCACCCAGAGGGAACACCCAGAGGGAGCACTCAGAGAGAGCACCCAGAGAGAGCACCCAGAGGGAGCACCCAGAGGGAGACACCCAGAGGGAGACACCCAGAGGAAGCACCCAGAGAGAGCACCCAGAGGGAGACACCCAGAGAGAGCACCCAGAGGGAGCACCCAGAGGAAGTACCCAGAGGAAGTACCCAGAGGGAGCACCCAGAGGGAGCACCCAGAGGAAGCACCCAGAGGAAGCATCCAGAGAGAGCACCCAGAGAGAGCCGCCCAGAGAGAGCACCCAGAGGGAGACACCCAGAGAGAGCACCCAGAGGGAGCACCCAGAGAGAGCACCCAGAGGGAGACACCCAGAGAGAGCACCCAGAGAGAGACACCCAGAGAGAGCACCCAGAGAGAGCACCCAGAGGGAGCACCCAGAGGGAGCACCCAGAGAGAGCACCCAGAGAGCACCCAGAGGGAGCACCCAGAGAGCACCCAGAGAGAGCACCCAGAGAGAGCACCCAGAGGGAGCACCCAGAGAGAGCACCCAGAGGGAGCACCCACAGAGAGCACCCAGAGGGAGCACCCAGAGGGAGCACCCAGAGAGAGCACCCAGAGGGAGCCACCCAGAGGGAGCACCCAGAGGGAGCACCCAGAGGGAGCCGCCCAGAGGGAGCACCCAGAGGGAGCACCCAGAGAGAGCACCTAGAGGGAGCCACCCAGAGGGAGCACCCAGAGGGAGCACCCAGAGGGAGCCGCCCAGAGGGAGCACCCAGAGGGAGACACCCAGAGAGAGCCGCCCAGAGAGAGCCGCCCAGAGGGAGCACCCAGAGGGAGACGCCCAGAGAGAGCCACCCAGAGGGAGCACCCAGAGAGAACCACCCAGAGAGACACCCAGAGAGAGCACCCAGAGGGAGCACCCAGAGCCACCCAGAGGAAGCACCCAGAGGAAGCACCCAGAGGGAGCACCCAGAGGGAGCACCCAGAGAGAGCACCCAGAGAGAGGACCCAGAGGCCCAGCATGCACCTCAAGGGACTGACTACCAGGAAACTACACACCAGCAAACAAGCACTGAGACCACGAGCGCCCAGGGCGGGAGTCTGTGAAGAGGAACTCAGAGCGCCCTCCGTGCCCCGGGCCCAGGCTCCGTGACCCTTGACCCTCATGCGGCCCGCGAGCTGGGCATCACTCCGGGCGAGGACAAGTACCTGCCGGCCCCCTCTGTGCCAAACGAACGCAGCCAGGCGCCCGGTCCCGCGGGACGCACCGAGCCGCGTCCACCGCGACTGAACTTCGACGGCCCCACAGGCCACCGCGTGAGATCACCGCGCTCGGGAACAAGCCGGACACCACGCCACCCCCACAGGGCCACTGCGGGCCCCAGATTTGGTATACTAAAACAACAGCAGTGGTAGTAATAATAATAGTAACCTTCCAATACGACGTTAGCGAATCTCGTGGGGCGGTTTCGACAGGAGCAACCGTAACGAGTCCTCTGCAATCACCGCATCCCGTCGCGAGATGAGCACAAAGGACGCCAGAACCCAGCCCTCGCCCTTCCGCTCCAGGTCGCCCCTCAAGAAGACGGAAGCCGCTGCCCGTCCGAGGTGGCCCTGCCTTGGGAACGCCCCTCCGGCTCGGGCGGCTTTTGTTTTCTGTCTTTTGGGTTGGGGGTTTTGTGCGTAGCACCAGAGCTTGAGCTGGGGGGCCGGGCGCGGTCCCTTCGCCGGTGGGACTCCGCCACTTGAACCACGCAGCTCCACCTCCACAGTTTACCGGCTCAGGGTGGAGATCAGAGGCTCCCGGGCTGTCCCGGCTGAGGCGGCTTTGAACCTCAGCCTCCCGAGCAGCCGGAAGTGCGGGCGTGCGGCACCGGGGCCGTGCGTGCGGGGGAGCCTCCTCCCCCTCCGCATCAGACATCTTTATTACCCACATGCCCCAGGCCACCCTGGCCCCGCACTCCCGGGTGCCCGCCGCCCGCCGCCAGCAGGGGGAGCCGCCGCCCCACCGTCACCCCTCAGCTCTGCCCCGACCCCTTGCCGGTACACCGTCACTACGGCAACCACCCCTCACGCTCACGCAGTGCTCCTTAAACCCCGCGAAAACCACTTGGCACAGCCTCCGTTTGGGGACGGTGAGGTTGAGGATTGCACAGACGTTCCAGCGGATTAAATACAGCACGGAAACCTAGAGTAGACCCAAGACCTCCAGCTACTCAACAGTCGCGAGGAGACATTCACAAAGAGACACCGCCCCAGCCGGCTCTTGTTTACTGCTTTTATTTGCTTTTTTTCTTTTGCAGAAAATGCTTTCTGCCGATTGTCTTTGGCTGCTTTGTCGAAAGTCAAGATGCAGAACAGTTGGTTTCCCAGCCCAGGAAGCTACAGGTGCTCCAAGTAGAGGCCTTCTAGCGGGCAGGGGAGGCCAACGTGCAGCCCCGCGGGAACCTGCCGTCCTCCGGCGATTGCCTTCTCGCGACTGATGAGCCACCGGAAGGAGACGAAGCCTGCGCAGCCCGCCTTCAAGCAGGGCAGGGCCTCCCGGGGGTGCAGGGCCTCCTGGGGGGTGCAGGGCCTCCCGGGGGTGCAGGGCCTCCCCGGGGGTGCAGGGCCTCCCGGGGGTGCAGGGCCTCCCGGGGGTGCAGGGCCTCCCGGGGGTGCAGGGCCTCCCCGGGGGTGCAGGGCCTCCCGGGGGGTGCAGGGCCTCCCCGGGGGTGCGGGGCCCCGTGTGCCGGAGTCGCGTGCACGCTGAGAAGCACGCACAGCGGTGTGGGAGGAGCGGGGAGAAGGCTTTCTGACTGCGAGTTAGAGGAAATTAGGAGCTGGGCGGTGACTCCGCCGTGGCGCGGGCGTGGTGGCGGCCGGGGCCACCTCCTCCTCCTTCCCACGGCTGCGGGCGAGGCCGCCTCCTCTTCCTCTGCCCGGGAGCGTCCACGCCACCCTGCCGGAGCCGACCCCACCCCGCGGGCCCCTGGGGACCGGGAGAGGGCGTGGCCGCTCACAGGGAGGGCGGGGACACGGGCGTCCAGGAGGCCAGGAGGCGGCCTTGGGCCGCGTCGAACTGGCCGTCGGGAATGTCTGTGACCGCGCTGGCCCCTTCGTACAGCGGCGAGCCGGGGTTCGGGCCGGGGCCGGCGGGGGCCAGGGGGGCGTAGTGTACAGGGGAGCCGCGGAAGAACGGGGCCCCCAGCCCACCGGACACGCCGGCCGTCTGGGAGCCGGGGGCGATGCCGCCGTTGCTCACCGACCACAGGCTGGGGTACTGGCTGAAACGGGAAAGCGCGGCGGTCAGAACCCCGCGGGGGCCCGTCGTGGGGGCAGGGCCCAGAATCCCACCGCCCTGCACCCCTGTTCCCCGTGGGACCGCCCGACCCACATCTGGAGTTGCACACGCTTTGCCGCCTCGCCCATTGGCAACTACAAAGGCGGCTCACCAGTGCACAACTCGTGGCAGAGTGCCGCGGGCCTGGCAGAAAGCAGCTCCGTGTTCACAAGGCAGAATGGGAAGCTTCAGAGACCCGGGAGGCCCCCTGCGTGTGTAAGAGGCACACGGCCCCTGCGTGTGTAAGAGGCACACGGCCCCTGCGTGTATGTGGCACACCGCCCTCTGCGTGTGTAAGAGGCATGATCACTCGCTACATTAAATCCCACCACAGAGAACAAACCCTCCTGAAAGGGGGCCGGGAGAAGCTTGTTTTCCTCGGGGGCTTGCACTCAGGGCCTGGGAGCTGTCCCTTAGCTTTTTTTCACCCCTCAAGGCCGGTGCTCTGCCACTTGAGCTACGGCTTGTCTTCTGGCTTTTTGGTGGTTTATGGGAGCCGATTTGTGTGCCCAGACTGGCTTTGAACCGGGATCCTCAGGTCTCAGCCCCCCGCATGGCTAGGATTGCAGGCCAGGCAGGAGCCACCCACCGGTGCCTTCCGTTAGAAATCTTCTGGTCTAAGCCAGATGTGGGTGGCACAGCCCTGCAATCCTGGCTACTTGGGGGGTGGAGAGTCTCAAGCTTGAGGACCCTATCTCAAAAGCAAACTACAAACAAAAGGGGCTAGGTAATGGTTCCAGTGGAAGAGTGCTTACCTAGAAAGCTCAGAGCCCTGGGTCCCCAGTACCACACGGGGGGAAAGGGAGGGCTGATTGATTGGACTGTGCTACAATCCACAAGGCCTCTCATTGTGTCGCTGTGTGGTTTATCAAGACATGCCCGGGCTTTCCGCCGCACTCGACCTTGTAAGCAAGGCAAGGGCTAATAACCTAACCAGGCAGATTCCATCCCATTTTGCGGGTGACGGAGGCAGAGTCCCGGCGGCCTTGCCGTCTTCCGGGAGCCCCCCGCAAGCCGTTTGCAACGTACGGGTCATGACACTGCTTCTTGGGCAATGACCTACAACCCTTGGAAATTTCGCTGTCGGCAGATGTTTGGTTTATTTTTAGGAGCAGACAATTTGGCTCTGGTTATTAAAGGACCATTTCTTGGTCAAAAGGAACTAAGATCTTAGGCAAATGTGGCCAAGGGTGTCGCTTCTAAGGTCCCACCCACGGGACGCGGCCTCCGGCTGACGCGGTTAGCGCACACCGTTTGCCCACGCGGGAGGAGGGCTGGCGTCGACCTTGGCTGTTTCTTACTGTGTTAGCCCTACAGAGGAGCAATGACACACCTGGGGAGGGATGTGCACCGCTTGATTTTTTTTTAAGTTCATTTTACTGTCAAGGTGGCGTACACCGCTTGATTTTTTAAGCCATTCTCCCACCACAAAATTGATCATTAAGGAAACAAACAGTCACCATTCTTTACCTGTTGACTTTGATTCTATATCTACAGAAAAGCCAATATGCTTATTTCCTTCACTGAATCACTTTCACTAACTGGAAAAGATCTTTATCATTTCTTCAAGCTTCATCTACTGACCCCAATCTGTAAGAGACAGCCAGGGTTACTTGGCGTCCCCTTTTTATGTATGGAAAAAAAATGGAGGTTCACTGATGTTAGGAGACTGAGTCGTCATAGGAGCCCTGACATGCCAGCACCCCGTAAATGCTCTGGGCTCAAGAGGGCACAGACAGAGAGGGACAGCTCCCCCGCACAACGCTGAGAGGTTCAGGGACAGCCAGCTGCACAGCCGGCCCACGGTCCACAATCGGGAGCCAGCAGAGGAGAAAAGACCAGGAGAAAGGGAAGCAATGTGGGTCCGGGAATGGCATGGCCCTTCCACGCACGTACCTGGAGCCCGTGGGCGGGCTGGAGCTGTGGCCCATGGGTAGCATGCTGGGGGGCGGAGACACTCCGAGGGTAGACCAGTTGTCGTGGGGCTGCAGCATGGATAAGCACGCCGACGAGTTGTCCGCGTAGGCTAGGGGACACAGAAGGAGGTTGTCATTGGGTGGGCTCCTCCAGCAACAGAGTACAGTGAAAACAGCCAAACACGACCAGGAAGAGCCAGCATTAAAAGCCAATGGTCTACAGGATATTAAATATAGAAAAGAATCCATTAGCTGGCTTACCTGGTCATCAGGACAAATACTTACTGACAGATACAATTACTTTTTCCTTTACTGTCCCATCAGTCACTGCCTGGCAGAAATCTGCAACCATTGACTTGGGGATCAAACCCAGGGTCTTAGTGCTCTGCCACTAAGCTATACCCCAGCCCAGATTACAAGTAGGGAAATCTAAGTAGGTGTTATTTTAACCAGCCTTTCCCATGCAAATTATAAATATGACCTTCCTGCTTCAAAGTCTAGCCTTTGGTTGAAGGAGTTCCAACGACTTATTTCCTTTCACTTCAAATCACCTGTAATTGCTTAATTGCTTTATGGTGTTCAGCTATTTTCAGCAGACAGAAGTGAGTCTGAGCATGCAGAATGTTAGAGAGAATGAGGCCTGGGGTCTTCAGGGGCTGACCCGGTACCCGGCCCTCAGCCCCAAGTCTGGTGGGGCCGGAGACCCGGCCAGCTTCTGGTGCAGGGCTGGAGCGTTCCCCGGGGAAGCCACTTGGGCCCAGTTGGCTTTCAAGAAAGCATCGTCAAACCTCTCCTCCCGGAGGGGAGCACTGGCCCTGGGGGCCGGGCTCGGCAATCTGTCCTTCTGCACACCGGCCCCCGCGGAGCCCCGGGGTGCCCCTGGGGTGAGGCGGGGACACACCGGGCTAAGAACGGCGTTCTGCAAGAGCGCCTCTCTCGCCCAGGGCCTCCGGGCCTCCCACCGCCCCAGCCCACCGAGGGGTCGACTTACTCGGAGAGTTGTTCCGGTGAGCGTAGGGGCTGGGGTAGGGCGACGCGCGGTGGCTCCTCAGGGCCGGGTACCTCTCGCAGCCGTGCGTGGAGGAGAGCGGGAGGGGGCCGCCGAACTGAGGGTGCGGGCTGGCGGGCGGGCAGAGGGGGCCGGTGCCCGGGAGGAGCCAGCCCCCTGCTGTGGGAGAGAACGTGAAGCGGCTGCCGTCTGCGGGCAGACATCGGGGCCTTTCCCTCGGGAGCGGGGAGTCCCGCGCGCCCGTGCTAGGGTGCAGACCCTCCGGGCGTCGACGCGTGGCCACGTTCCACGCACCCGCTAGAGCAAGGGTTCAAGCCCCCCGAGTTCCCAAGAGGCCTGCGGACCCCGGGTGCGCGCCTCGGCTCTGCCTCCTGGGGAGTCCGCCCCCCACCCTCACCCCGCAGGGGGCTTTCCTCAGCCCCAAGGGGAACGGTTAACGGACCCAAGAGGACAGAGGCGAGGGGCCCGGGGAGCCGGGGAGCCGGGGAGGAGTGACTACGCTCACGCCAGGGCCTCAGCTCGGCCTCCACTCCAGCTGGGGTGGACACGTCCTGCCTTCTGCCTTAGCCCACCCCACCCCACCCCACCCCACCCGAGTCCACCGGCCCCTCTCTCTACCTCTGCAGCAGAAAGCTTCCCCACCACCCTCCTGTCTCCCTCTGAGACTCATTATGCTCTTACATTCACGGTCAAATGAGCCCGGAAAACTGACAGGAGGCCTCTCCCGCGGGGCCTGTGACGCGCCCGTCACGCTGACCGTGACACCGGGCACACCACCCTCCCCCACCTCCGCGGGTCCTCCTTGCCCAGAGCGGGGAGGCTGGACCTGCGCTCTTGGCTCAAACTCCTGGAGGAAGCAAGACTCGACGCACAACCACCCGCATGTCACAACCCGCGATTCCACCAGAGCCCGCGCGTGGCTGGCGTGGACGTCAGACTGGAGGAGAAAGGTTCCTTCCGCTTTCAGCCACTGACAACAGGAGAGACCGCCTCCCCGAACACAGGCCGAGCCCGCCCTCCCCAGCCCCGACTCCCCTCGGTGCTCAAGGGGCTCTCCCGGCACCAGAGCCGCGACGGACGGACTCAGGTGTGGGCTGGGGGAGGACCTGCAGCTGGGAGCGGAGCTGGCCGCAGGGTGGGCAGCTCTACAGCAGGCCCGGCGCCCTGGGCACAGAGGGCATCTGCCCCCCACCCCCACCCCAACACCGCAGCTCAGCCCTGGCACCCAGTTCCCGCCGGCCTAGGCCCGAAGCCAGGCCCAAGGACAGCCCCGGGTGTGACAAACCGTACACTGGGAGCAGCCCGGCTGCTGGCCGTCCCCGGGCTCGTCCATCAGGTCCTTGTGATCGCTTCTGCCGAGAGAGCGCGTGCAGCGGTTAAAGGCGCGCCCGGCACCATCCCCGGCTCTTGGCTCAGGAAGTCCAGTTAGTTATCTCACCTTTCCTTTGCATCCAGGAAAGCTTTAGCAAATGGGTTGTATTTAATTTTAAGAGCTGTGATCTGAAAAACAAGAAAGCGTGTTTTCTAGAAGACGGCCCACTCGCTCAAAGATCGGACGGGAAGAAACTGGGAAATGTCACAAAATATATTTAAATCTAGCTCCAGGTATATTTCTCTCTATTTGGATCCAAAGTGGCTGAGAACTGCGAGGAAAGCCGTGTCTGGGTAGAACTCGGGATAAACTTGGCGGGCCCTGCCTGCCCTCCCCGTGTACGAGGGAGAGGGGGTCAGAGCAGCTCCGCGGGAACTCCAGGCTAGCTCTTGTGCTCGGAGTGACAGGAGCCTACTCTGCATTGGCCTCCAGCTGAGTGTCACCCTCTCCTTGGAGGAGATGTACACACGGAGGAGACACACTCTGGAAATTCTCTGGGCCTTTCGCCTAAATGCCTCGCGCCGCGGAGCCTTTCAAGCATCTAGCGGGCGGGAGCAGCTTTTGTATACACCTCTGTGTGCCGTTATGGAAAAGCTAACGAGGAAACGGGGGGGGGGGGGATCTTAAACTGTTCTGCCCTCAGCCTCCACTTCAGCCGCACTCAATTAGAAAATGGAACTGCTGGGCTGGGGATATAGCCTAGTGGCAAGAGTGCCTGCCTCGGATACACGAGGCCCTAGGTTCGATTCCCCAGCACCACATATACAGAAAACGGCCAGAAGTGGCGCTGTGGCTCAAGTGGCAGAGTGCTAGCCTTGAGCGGGAAGAAGCCAGGGACAGTGCTCAGGCCCTGAGTCCAAGGCCCAGGACTGGCCAAAAAAAAAAAAAAAGAAAATGGAACTGCTACTCAGGGGTCCCCATCTCCAGACTCCCCAACCCAAAGGGCTCCCGCCCTCCCCGCTTCTCCCCGGACCCCCAGTCCGCACCTCCTCGTTCTGGTAGGCGGTGACGGCTATGAACTGCGTCTCGGGGAAGCAGTGGCTGGTGATCATGCGCTGCGGGCCGCCCACCCTCACGATGTGGATCCGAGGCTCGTACTTGTGCAGGGAGTTCAGCATGATCTGCGGAGACAGCAGCAACAACGCCCTGCCCTCGCGGAGGCACACCCGAGAGGCCAGACGACAGCCCGCCCGCCCTGCTGCAGGGCTTTCCGAGACAGCCGTCGACAGCGTCTCCCACAGCTGACTCGGAAAGGGGACGTGAGGCATCGTGTGCACCGCTGAAACCAGGGAATGCGCAGGGCCACGGAGCGCCCTCAAACGCCCGGCTGTCTGCAGCTTGAAGGGACTGACCGGCGCTCCGGAACAATCCTGAACTGAAGGCTGCTCTCAAGAAAAGATGGACACTTGCCTAGCAAGCGTGAGGCCTTGAGTTCAAACCCCAGCATTACCAAATGGGAGGGAAGGGGGAAAGGTGAGACGGGTCACCAGCGGCTCTCAGCTATAATCCTAATTAGTCAGGAGGTGGCAACTTGGGGGTGTCGGTGTGAAGCCTGGGCAGCTAAGTCCGTGAGCCTCTTCCCTCCAATCCACCACCAAAGCTGCCACAAGTGGAGCTGTTGGCGCAAACCGCGGAGCACCAGCCGGGAGGGAAAAGGTTGGGGACAGAGAAGCCGGGACCCTGAGGGGGAGCCCAGGTTCTTTTTTTTTTTTTTTTCATTGCAATTTTGCTCCGCACGTCTGGCTTTCATGTGATGGTTTGTGCCAAGCTGCCTCCAGGAGGGACAGAGGCTGGAAGAGGGCCGGCCGCCAGCTCCGGCCTGCACCGATTCTCCCCGCGCTTGTGCTCTGGGGGCTTTGGCCTGCGCCTTATCAGCTCAGCATAAACAGCACTGAAGATTTAACGGGGGGCGGGGGGGGGGGGGGCTGCCACTGCTTCTCCGGAGCCCAAAGGGGCCGAACTCCTGCCGCCTGCCGGGCGATGCTGGGGACCCGGGGCCCTGTCCTGCCCGCCCCCCCGCGCCCCTCCTACCTGGCCCCCTCCGTTGAGCTTGTTGGTGAGCTTGACTTTGCTGAAGGAGACGGGCGCCTTCATCCAGTGCGCCCCGAAGTTGGGCGAGTCGGGGTGGATGTAGACGCAGCTGGGCGCCTGCGGCTCGGGCTTGCCGCCGGGCACCCACTCCCCGTTCACGTACTTCCAGCGGTGGTTGTCGGCCGCCACGAAGTCCAGCAGGAAGGAGTACATGGCGTTGGGGTCCAGGCCCGACACGCTCACCTTCAGCACCGGGAACATCCTCCTGGAAGAGACGGCGCGCGGCGGGAGGACCCGGGGCCGGGCGCGCGGGGGCCCCGAGCCCGGGGAAGCCGCCCTCCTCCCGGCCACCTCCGAGGGGGACCACCCCCCCCCCCGGCCAACGCGGCCCGACGGGACGGGCGCTGGCACCCGGGCGCCTCCCGCGGTTCCCGGGGCTGCCTCGGAGTTCGGGACCCCCCCCCCGTTCGCGCCCCGCGCCCCTACCTGCCGTTCTTGGTCACGATCATCTCGTTGGTGAGCTCCTTGAAGCGCAGCCACAGCTCGCCCTCCTCCAGGCCCACGCGCAGCTCGCGCTCCGTGGGGTCGCCCTTCTCGCGGCCCGCCAGCAGCTCGCTCTCCACGGCGCTGAGCAGGTGGTCCACGCGGTGCTGCAGGCTCTGCCCCGCGCCCTCGGCGCCCGGGGAGCCCATCCTCCCGCCGCCCCGACGGCGCCCAGCCCTCCGCCACCTCCCCGCGGGCCGGGCCGGGCCGAGGCCGCGGGGCTGCGCGCCGGGACGGGACGCGGGGCGGGGCGCGGAGCGGGCAGCGGCCCGGGGCGACGCGGCTCCACTTGACCTCCCGTCGGGCGCGCCGGGCCGGGCTCTGGGGGAGGGCGGCCGCGTCCCCTCCCCATAAATAGAGTCGGGGGCGCGGCGGATTGGGCCGCGGGGCCTTTGAAGCGCCGGGGAGCCGCCCATTGGCTGCGCGCGGCCATATCAGACCCGCCGGGCGGGCCGCGGAGGCCGGGCGCACCGCGGGCTCCCTCGCCCGCTTCCTGTCGGCCGCGGGTCCCGGCCCTCCGCGCCGGCCCCGCCCGCCCCGCCGCCCCGCCCTCCCCCACATGTTCGCACCTCCATCAAAGCGGGCGCGGGGCCGCCCCCCCCCCACCGCGCGCCCCGGCGGCCCGTGCGCTCTCCCGGCGCGCGCGCCCCCCGACGCCCTGCCCCGGCCACGCGGGGCGGGGCCGCCCCCGACCCCTGTGCGGGCCGCCCTGGGCGGGGAGGCCGCCCGCCGCCCTCACCTGTCCCGAGGGGGCGCCCCGGCGGCCCGGCTCCCCGCTCGGGGCTCGGGGCTCGGAGGGCCCGGGCTGGGCGCCCCGGGGGCGCGGCTCCTCCCGGCACTCGCGCGGGCGGGCGGCGGGCTCCGGAGCGCGGCGGGCCCGGGAGGTGGGCGCGCGGGGTCCCCGCCCGGCGGCGCGGCGGGTTTATGGCCTCCGGGGCGCGCTTCCTCGGGGCGCTGGGAAGGTGACAATGGGCAGGAAGTGGTTCAGCGGGGCTCCCAACAATCACATGCCGCCGCCACGGGCGCCGGGAAGGGGAAGGACGCCGGGGCGCGGCCCTGCCCGCCGCCCGCTGCAGCTGGGGACCTGGGGACCGACGGCCCCGCGCCCCGGACTGGGGCTCCCGGCGGGCCGGAAGCCCCCGGACGCCCCGGACTCGCTCTGCGCCGGGGACCCCACGCCGGACCCCGGGGCCCACCCGCTCCTGGCTCCTGGAGAGCCATTCTGGGAAAAGGCGCGCGTGGGCCCGGGGCGGGAGAGGGTCTTTCCGGGGCGCCCTTCTGCCCCCCTCCAACTAGTAACTGGGGAGGGGAGAGAGGGAGACGCCCCACCACCGCCCGCCCTCCCCCCTGCCGGCGCACCCGCTTCTGCTGCTGTCTAGGATTCGCGGGAGTCCCCAGGAGGCCGACCGGAGACCCCGAAAGGGCGTCCTCTGCGCCGGACCCCGGGACTCCCGTGCCACCCCCCACCCCGCGCGCCTTCCTCGCGGGACCCCCCTGAGCCTCGGCTCCTGCAACCAAGGGTCCGGGTGGAGAGGGTGGGGGCGGAGGAGGAGGGATTCCACGTGACTGCGGGTCTCCAGCCTTCCACCCAGGGGGGACACGGGTGGGAACTGGCGCCCCCCCCCCCCAGCTCTGTCAGGAAGCTCCTGAAGATCTGTCTTCCCAGAAGGCCTAGCCCCGCGCGCGGAAAGGGGCTGGGTGGCAGGGGAGGGCGCCGCCAAGTAAGAGGAGTGTTCACCCTCTGCGCGTCCACGAATTCCTCCCCAGGCCCCCCCTCCCCGGGCCGAGGACCTGAGCGCCCCTTCCCCCCCCCCCAGGCCGGAGGACCTGAGAACCCCACCCCACCCCCAGGCCGGAGGACCCTAAGAGCCCCATCCCCCCACCCCCTGCCTGGCCGGAGGACCTGAGAGCCCATCCCCTGAGGCCCCCGGCCCCGTTGGGAGTTACCTTGTCACCTGTGGGGTGTCCCCTGGGCCCCACGCCCTCTCCCTCCGAGTCCGCCTCTCCACACCCCGCCTCTCCGGTGGCCCCAGGTTCTCAGGACCAGGCCCTCACTCCCCCCCCCTCGGCCTTTTCAGGGAAGGCTGCAGTGCATGACCGTTTACAGCCAAAGGCTTCCTCCAGCCAGGCTATAAAGAATCCCAGTCAATAGCAATGGGTCCCTCGGGGTGCCAGGGGGGTGGCAGAGGCTCTTCCAGCCCTCAAGGTCTGCCCTTCCTGGAGAAGCCCAGCCATCCACAGAAAAACACAGCAAAAGATCTGTCTGGACTCAGAAAGAAACGCCCCCCCCCCATTAAAAAGTCCTGGGAGACACACACACCTTAGAAGCCCAGGCGCGCTTTTCTCTTCAGCTCAGCTCTTCCTCACACGCAGTTGGAGCTGGGTGGTTCCAAGGCAGCGCACGGGCTTCAAAGCCGACCCAGAGCAGAGGCCGCTCCTCTGGCCCTGGCCGGCCGGGCCCTCTGGAGCCTGCTTGAGGCCAGAAGGAAGCCCACGCTGCTTCCTAACGCACCCTCGCTGCGCTGCCCGGCCCTCCTCGTGCAGGGGTGTGGGTGCAGATGCCCCGTCGGGGTGCCCGCATTCCTACCTTTTCCATTTGGCTCTTCCCCGAGCCCTGAACTGGAAGTGACAAAGAGCCTCAGAGCAGGCAGTGCCGTCCCTCCCGGTGGGCCATTCCTGTCGGATGGCTTGTAAAGTGGAGTCATCCCGTAGGCTCCCTCGACGTGCAGCACTTCAGCGGGCTCCTGAGCCGGGGGCTCCGTGCTTCTCTCTCTGATGGTGGTCATCTCAGTGGTGCTGGGGAATGGCCTCCGTGCCTTCAGCTTGCTCGGCACGGACTTCTCGGGAACGGGACCCCGACCCTTCCTTCCTTTACTTTTCAGGTGGTGTCTGTCTGGCATTTTTCCCAGGCTGGCCTCAGACCAGGACCCCCCTCCCTGCGGCCTCCTCCACGTCGGGGACCACGATGGCCCTGAGGTGGACGGTTCCATACGCGTCTACGATGCATCTCCATCCAACTTCCTGCCGCTGGCCCCCTCCATCCCCCCTCCCGCTTCACGGCCATCTTGTCCTCACCCCCCCCTTCTGTGGACCGCTCCCCATAGAGGCTGTCATTTCAAGTGTGTATTGGTTGCCCCAAGGTATTTTAGATGCGCGTGTGTCATATTTTAATCAGAGCAGTCGTGGTGGTTTCTTTCCTGTCCCCGGCTCCCTGTGGAGGAGCAGCTTTTACCACGACGTATGGGCGGCTGCGGTCTTACAGGAAATGACGCATCTTTAATGTCCCCTCTCCCACGTCAGGGTCCCCCGCATTCTGCTCATCTGCCGCTGCGTCACTTGGAGACTTCCTCGTGAGGTCGTGGAGCTGCCAAGGATGGGAGGAGGCGAGTCTGCGGAGAGGGCTCGAGGAGCGGCCATGGCCGCATCTAGAGCCGGAGGCCCCGGGCTGCCGCGCTTGCCACACAGGCCCGGGGTCTGGTGGTTTAGTGACAGAGCTCACACAGCCAGCCTGGGATTGGAGCAGGTCCTCCTAGCGCTCCTGTGTTCTGGCATTCAAGCCCCCGAGGGGCGGTCAGGGCGGCTGTGCGCGCCTTCTACCCTCTGTGTCTCTGGGCTGGGTGGGGAACGTGCGTCTCGTCTCCCTAGAGGCGGACTGGTTCCCCCTCCACAGCTCCACGTTGGGGGGGGGTCCCATCCAGCCTCTCCCAGGAAGAGGGGTCCCCATGGAGGTGAGGGCCTTAGCGCTCCCTACAGACCTGGGTGTCACCCTCTTTCCAGATAGCGCCCGCCTGCTGGCCAGCCCTGCCCACTCGGCTCCTCCCGCCCGTCTCCCCGGGTGCTTCTTCTCTTGGGTCTTGCTGCGTGTATTAAATGGCTTGTAAAATGTTTTTTCCACACCACGCTGTCAATGTGCCAAGAGGACACTGGGGTCTTACTGCCACGCGTGCAGATTTCTCTGTTGTCCTTTCGCGTGTCCGGCAATCCCAGCCAGGATTCCTCCAGCCTCTCATCCCGCTCTGCGGGCTGTGGTTCTGTAGCAGTCACCCTGTTTGCTCCCTGAGACTGCTTCTGTCCCCCTCCCCCACGCTGGGCCTCTCTCTTCTAGTGACGGCAGTGGATTGTCTGGAACGCCCCCCCCCTCCCCTGGAGAGGCTCCTGGTCATTTGTCCCTCTGTCCTCCCAGCCCACTGCCTGTCTGAGCTCTGGGCTCCCTTCCTGGACAGGAGTCGCCGTCAGTCTCCAAACCGGCTGTGTGTTGGGAAGCATGCCACCCTCCGCAGATGCTGCCGCGTGGCAGTCCCCCACACTTCCCCAACACAGGTGCCACCAAACCTGCAGCCACCTCCTGCCTGGCTTAGCCGCTCACCTCAGTTCCACTAGCCAGGTGCCTTCCAGAGATAAAGGAGGGACTTGGGGCAAGGGCTGTTAGGTGCGACCCTCACGGGTAGGAATGGGGCGGGCAGGTAAGCTCCCAGGCCGGCCTTTCTCTGGAACCAGAGGCGAGGGCAGGCCCACCCACAACACGAGTGACTACCTGCACCGCAGACGCTTTCCCGCCCTCCGCACCGTGTTTGGCAATCACTGGGTCTGTGATCGGGCGGGAGAGACAGGAAGGAAGCAGGGCAGGGGACGTGGGCGGGGCCGGGCTTTGGCTGCCGAGCTGGCTCTGGGGAGCTCAGTGGGACAGGATGTCCACAATCCCAGGAGATGGGGATCGGGCCTGGGAAGGTGTCGGCCCCCCGCGGGGCCGCGCGCTCAGAGCTAACACCAAGCAGGTGGTGGGTCAGGAGAGGAGGAAGGGAGGGAGGCAGCCAGCACCGAGCCGGGTGACAGGCGGCGTGGAGGGCCCGGGAGGGCCAGCAGCAAGGGCGCAGGGGCGATCTGAGGCCGAGCCTGCCGGTTGTGAGCGCGGACACTCGGGGAGATGCAGCCCAGCTCCCAGGGAGAGCGCGCAGGCGGCTTCACGGGGCGGGCCTCGCTGGAGGGTGTATTTTGTTTTCTTTGGGTGCCACCCGAGGGCGGGCAGGGGCCCGATAGAAATGGAGAGGCACCGGAGAGGGCTGAAGGGAGGGTGTGTGGAAAGGTCGCGGGACAGGGCAGCGCGGGGGCCTCTGCAGAGGGGTCCAGAGGGCGCGGGCTGGGCGCGGGAGCTGCCCGGGCACTCCTGACACTGAGGCATGGCCACTGCGTACGGGGGGGGGGGGGGAGCTCTCCTTAGGTGCAGGCAGCCAAGGCCCACAGAAAGCGGGAACCCCAGAGGTCCAATCCCACTTCTGACATGTCCTCCTTTAAACTTCTGCCAGAGAGGATCACAAGAGCCCAATAGCTATGCCCTTATGAACACATAAGATGATGCTAAGTGAAATGAACTCCATGTTATGGAGACAATTGTTATATCACTGTTGTAACTACTTTCAACGTCCCATCTGTATCTGTAGCTTCTATTATTGATGATGTTCTTGTATCACCTTCCTGTGGTTGTACCTACACTATCTCTGTAATCTTATCTGAGTATATTGGAAACCGTGTATACTGGTATTAGAACTAGGAAATTGAAAGGGAATACCAAATTCGAGAGACACGGGGTAAAAAAAGACAAACAACTACAAAAGCAATACTTGCAAAACTGTTTGGTGTAAGTGAACTGAACACCTCAGGGGGGGAAAGGGAAAGGGGGAGGAGGGAGGGGGGTATGAGGGACAAGGTAACAAACAGTACAAGAAATGTATCCAATGCCTAACGTGTGAAACTGTAACCTCTCTGTACATCAGTTTGATAATAAAAACTTTAAATAAAAAAAAAAACTTCTGCCAGACCACGCGGCACATGGGAAAGGCAGAGGAATGCATCTCTCTCTCTCTCTCTCTCTCTCTCTCTCTCTCTCTCTCTCTCATCTACCACGTCCACATTAGGGAACAAAATCTGACCCGCGGCGCTGGGAAAGGGAGGAAGGCACTGGTGGCTTCATTCCCTCTTGAAGTCTGGGTGTGGGTGCAGAGGGGGAGACTGCGATCCGACAGATGACAACGCAGGAAAATCCGCCCCTGGAAGACCCGAGTGTGAGGCGCTACGGTATACGCTACACCGAGAGCAGCCAGAGCCGAGCCAGGGACACGCGGGAAGACATCTTGCTAACCCGTGTGCAAGGGCTCCGTTCAGTGACTCCGCTCGTTATAGCCACTCTCCGTCACACAAGGCACGGCTGGCGGAAGTGCTCCCGGCTGCCCGTCTGTGGCCGAGCGAGGGCCCTGCCCGTGGACGGCAGGAAGTCCACCTCCAGCCCCGCAGACGGTGCCCCGGGGACTTGCAGCGTGCAGGCCGCAGTCACGCCGGAAGCTGGCCGCATCCTGGCTGTGGTAGCGGCTGGCGGGGCGTGGGAGCCGCCCCGGGCGGGCAGCGCGGGCTTCGGGCCCTCCCTCCAGTGGGTGCCCGGCCTGGGGCGTAGAGCGCACACTACTTCACGCGTCTGGGAGGAGGGTGTGCGGCTTGCAGCTCTAAAATCTAAAGGATGTGGAAGTGGGAAACAGAGCCAGCCACCAGCACCCGGCGCGTCACGGCCTCCAGCGTGAGGAACGTCCGCTGGGTCGCGCGTGAGTGTCTCTCACAGCCCACGGGTGGGCGTGTCGGTTCCACCGGGGTCTGCGGCAGTGAGGGAGGCGCCGTGGGTGCGGTCGTCCACGGAGACGAGGAAGGCTCGCAGACCTGCTTTCCGAGCGTAGAGAACAGGGGTTCCAGAATCAGAGAGGAGGGCCCCCCGCGGGCTGAGCCGGTCCTCCTCGCCGCCCCGCGAGGCTCGCCAGACCCACGCCCCAGGAAAATGGAATCGCGGTGAACGAGCCGCTCAATAGTCCGTCACTCAAACTCAGCCCATCTGCCCCGGGCACCCCGCTGTCGGTCCCTCGGGGTGAGCCGGTGGCCTCACTCGGCAGAGCGACTCAGGAGGCTGAGAGCCAAGGACTGCGGTTCAAAGCCAGCCCGGGCAGGAAAGTCCGTGAGACTCTTACCTCCAACCG
This sequence comes from Perognathus longimembris pacificus, assembly GCF_023159225.1. NCBI lineage: Eukaryota > Metazoa > Chordata > Mammalia > Rodentia > Heteromyidae > Perognathus > Perognathus longimembris. Next base: position 71,324,534 of record NC_063169.1, read on the forward strand.
ACCACCAGAAAACCGGAAGTGGGGCTGTGGCTCAAAGTGGTAGAGCGCCAGCCTGGAGTGAAAGAGCTCCGGACAGTGCCCAGGCCCTGAGTTCAAGCCCCATGGCAGACAAAAAAGAAAGAAGCTTTTTGAGCCTATCATTGTGTTGTTGTTTTTCTTAAATTTAAGTTATTCAAGATTGTTTAAAATGCTGGCACTACTTTCTCATTTTTTTCATGAAGGATTTACATATCCTTTTCTAAATTTATTTGTAATTAATTTTAGCTCATACAGTTTTTTTTTAAATGTGTGTTTGTTTTCCGTTCCTAGGGCTTGAGCTCTGGGCATGAGCGCTGTCCCTGAGCTTCTTCTCCTCAAGTGGTGGCACTCTAGCGCTTGAGCCAACTCTGCCACTTGAGCCACAGCACCACTTCTGGCTTTTTCTGTGATTAATTGGAGATAAAAGTCACATGGACTTTCCTGCCCAGACCTTGAACCAGGATCCTCAGATCTCAGCCTCCTGAGTAGTTCAGGTTGCAGGCGTGAGCCACCAGCGCCAGGCAAAATTGTTGATAATAAAAAGTCTCACTGACTTTCCTGCCTACGTTGGTTTTGAACCTGGATCCTCAAATCCCAGTCTCCTGAGTAGTTAGAATTATAGACATGAGCCACCAGGGCCCAGCTTTTATATACGAACTTTTATTTTGTAAAAAAAGCTCTCATAAAGCAAACACATGAATCACCACTGGTCAGGTGAAGAAACAGTCCAACATCCTAGCAATGCTCTTCTCAGCCTCACACCTTGTAATCAGAGCCATTTTCCAGGAGCTCGTCGCCATTTCATGTCACTGAAGATGTGCGTTACGCCCCGAAACTAAGCACAGGCGCTCAAGGACTTGGCTCACGGTGCTGGCGACTCGGAGCGCCTTCGGTCTGAGGAGCAGCGTCCCTCATCGCTCGAGGGGCCCTTCCCCCGCCTCTCAATGCTCCCCCTTGGGGGCCCTCCTCCCTGGGCCCCCCCCAACCCTCTCTCCCACGCCCCACCGCGCCCGGTTTCTCCGCGCTGAATGGCACATCCCTTCCCGCCCATCTAGCAGGCATCTGGCTGCGCCGTCCGTGGGCATCTTCCCCGGGACGTTGTTCTGCTTGTAAAGCTGATGCTGCCGCGTCGATCACGCTCTGCCACCCTCGGCACCCGCATTGTGCTCTTCACCTGAGCATCTCCAGAACCCAAGGACACGCGTGTTTCCATGGCTGCTGCTCGTGGCTCCGGGCGCCACGTCTGCCATCGCGCCGGTTGGGACACGCCGTGCGAGGTACACGCGTGTTCATTTTGCGGCGGAGGCAGGACGGCACCGCCGCCGCCTCGTCGCTCATCATAGCTCGGAACTAAGAGGAAAGAAAGCTGCGACTTCCGCGGTGTCCGCGTCCTCCATCGTTTCCACCCGTCACAGAGCTGCGACCTCGTTCTTCATCCGCGTAGTTAACCCAGTACCGGCTTGCTGCCTGAGCTTCCTGGAATGAACACAGCAGAAAACACATCCATCTGTCCATTCACCATTATAGCTTACCTACGTGAACCCTGGAGATGAGGTACCGCGGGGTGCGCCCTCACGGGGCGGGGGGGGGCCTCACCACCTCCCGCTGGCCTTCTCCTGCTCCCCAAGGAATCAGGAGGCAAGTCCTTCCTCCCCAACCCCGGCCATCATGCTGGGGACCCCTGTACCGGCAGCCCCCCTTTCTGGGTGCTGGCCCATGGAATTCTCCAGCCCCTCGAAGCCCCCTCCTTGCTCCCAGTGGATCCCCCCCGCCCCTCCCGCCCTCCCAATGCCTCCCACCCCCTTTTAAAAGGACAGGCACCCACCACCACCGGATGAGTCTGGAACAAGTGCTCCAGGGCCAGGGGCGCTGGGGGCCGGGGCGCTGGGCTCACCCCACGACCAGAGGGCTCAGCCTGCGTACGCCCTGGGAGCTGCCGCCTAGAGGAAACAGGGGAAGAGCCTTCTCTCAAAGGTTGCGCTTACGTTGCTTCTTCTAGGAATATATCCAAATTGGCGTAGACAGCAATGTTTTTGTTTTATTTCACTTCATTCAGCTTCATGACATTAACCTCCTTTGGATCCCAGATGTCCCGTCCTAGCAATCTATTTTTTTAATGTTTCTACAAGCCCTCTAAGGAAACCATACAAAAGCCATCATGTGGAATATACTTTAATGGGATTACACCTGTCTAGGTTTGTGAAACTTACATGTCTCAGCCTCCTCTGTGTTGGCCAATGGTGTCTTAACTCTCTGAACATTGCTTTCTTTATGAATCTTCATTGGGTATATATTCACATTTCCTTTTTTCCTGATTGTTTGAATTGACAAGGCTATTTTAGCTCAAATTGAAATTCTGACCATGAGGAAAGTCACAAAACACTCTAAAATTTTAGAAACTAGACAGATAAAAATTGGAATTACAATAGTTTTTCTGTATACCAACAATGTACCATCAGAGAAGGAAATCAAGAAGACAATTCCATTTGCAATAGCCTCAGAACAAAAATATTTAGGAATAAATGTAACCAAGGAAGTAAAAGAAATGTATTGCTAATAATAAAAAAAGAACTGTATAGTGAAAGCTATAAAAATCTCAAAAAGAAAGAAAGTGAAGGCATCAGAAAATGGAATGACCTCCCATGTTCATAGACTGGTAGAATTAGTATCATGAAAATGGTCATGGTGCCAAATGTGATCTACAAATTCAGTGCAATTCCCATCAAAATCCCAACGATGCACATCACTGAGAAAGAGAAAACAATCCAAAAAGTTACATGAGACAATAAAAGACCTTGGATAGCCAAAGCAATTCCAGGCAAAAAAAAAAAAAAGCAATGTTAGTGGTATCACAATCCCAGACCTCAAACGCTACTATGGAACAGACTAGAAGACCAAGAAATAAAGCCACATACTTACAGGTATCTGATATTTGACAAGGGAGCCAAAAATATATAGTGAGAAAAAGATAGCCTCTTCCATAGTTGGTACTGAGAAAACTGAACATCCATGTGTAGAAAACTAAAAGTGAATCCTTGTTGGTCACCTTACACCAATATCAACTTAAAGTGGATCAAAGACCTCCATGTCAGACCTGAAACTTTGAAACTACTGTAAGATGGAAAAGGAAAAGCATTAGAGCTTACATGTATAGGCAGAAACTTTTTTAAGAGTCCCAGGAGCCCAGCAGATCTGAAACAGAGTTGACAAATGAGCTTGCATCAAAATTAAGAGTTTCTGCACAACAAAGGACATGGTTTCTAAACTAGTAAGACAGCCAACAGATTGGGAGAAGATCTTTACTAGCAATATATCTGACAAAGGCCTAATATCCAGAATATATAGGGAGCTCAAGAAACTAACCCCCAACTAATAAATCAATTACTAACAGGGAAAAAGGGCTAAAGAAAGGTTTCTCAGGAAAAGAAGTAAGAATGACAAATAAACACATGAAGAAATGCTTATCATCCCTGTCCATAAAGGAAATGCAAATAAAAACAACTCTGAGATTCCATCTCACCCCGGTTAGAGTGGCCAACATTGTGGATTCGAACAACAAATAGGGATGTAGAGAGAAAGGAAACCGATTGCACTGTTGGTGGGACTGTAAGTTGGTACAACCACTCTGGACGGCCGTCTAGAGGCTCCTCAGGAAACTGAACACAGAGCTCCCCAGCCATCCCATTCCCGGCATCCACCCCGACGTCACGAGCCAGGACGCCAAGAGCACACCTGTACCTCCATGTTCACTTTGCTCTGTTCACAATAGCCACGCTAGGGCCCGACAGTAGAGGAGTAAATCAAGAACGTAGTTTACACATTGCATTTTACTCATTCATTAGGAAGATTAATATTATACCACTTGCAAGAAATGGATGGACCTAGAACAAACCATAGTAAGTGAGATTAGTCAAACTCAAAGAGACAAATGGCACACGTTTTGTCTCCTGTGTGGAAGCTACATCTGAAATACCACTGGACAAAATAAATTATACAGGACTCTAGGCATTCACACACAAACAGTCTGACTACAGGAGGATACTCTTAGAGGAAGAACCCAAAGGCATGTCTCCTCTGAACACTTACAATACTATTTATTGAAATGAGTTCCAGGAGATGGAAACATGGGTTTATTGTTGTTGGTAGTGGTGGTGGTGTTTCTTTTTGCTCTTAGTGGTTTGTTTTGTTTTTTGTTTTGCCTTTTTAGGGGGAACAAATGAGGAAATGTAGAAAAGGAAGGAGAGAGGGCGAACAAATGCAGTCATGGTGCTCAGTATTCACCAGGTAGAAGATGAACCATGCAACCGTAGGCAAAGGGAAACAGGAAAGTGAAGGAAAGGCAGACATTGTCCAAAAAAAGTTGTACTCATTGCCTGACTTAGGAAATGTCAATCTCTCTGTACAACACCTTAATAATGATAACAAACTGATATTTAATAAAAACCGCATTCCTATTTTATTCAACACCATTGCTTTGGAGGCTCTTTTGAAAACCAAGGACTCCAGTTGAGACGGCACTGCATAGAGCAAGACATACTCACGAACCCTCATCAAAAGCTGTTGATTAGAGAAGTGTGAGCAATAACCGTCAACAAGGACATGTGTGTGCATTTGTTGGTGTAAAAACAAGCGTGAAAATCAGCACAAACAGTCTGGTGAGCATGCACCTGCTTGTGCTGGACTGAAGAGAATGACTGAAAACATAAAGCACTGGGGCTGGCCAGGAGCATGAGATTCGCAGATCATTCCCTGGGCAAAACCCAGGCCCAGGAGGGCTCTGCTCTGCTCTGCTCTGCCCTGGGGCAAGGGCTGGGGCACTCAGGAGAACGGCGCCCTCGCAAAAGCCCTCAGCGGGCGACGGAGCAGCCCCTCCCTCGCCCCCCAGTCGCCCCGCATCTGTGCAGGGTCCTCTGCCGCACACGGGGTGTCCTGGGCCCTCTACACGTTATCTGCCTCCTTGCGATGAGAGAGCATGAGAAGTTCATTTTCAGGTTGACGGGCCTGCGCTTTACGTGAACTATTAACTATCTTCCCATCTCTCCGTCTGGAAAGGACTCTAACAACCAAAGACGATACTGATGGCGTAAGGACACTAAAGGCCTGGCACCGGTGCCCACAGCACACGCGCCGCCTCCCTCACAAAGGCGCGCGCGGAGCGGCACCCGAGGCCCGCGGGCGGCTGGGGTTTTCTCTAGTGGGGGGAAGGCTCGCCCAGTTCTGGAGCTTTCAGTCATTTTTCACAGTCCCTGGCCAAGTGAACTCAGAGGCGAAGTCCTGTATGACTTTCTATCCCACGCAAGTGTCCTGCGCCCAGGAGGCTACAGCTCTACGAGGACACGCGTGGCGTTTTGTGTCCAAGGCAGCACGGTGCCAGCTCAGGCTGGCCGGAGCCGGCATCTACCAGTTCCTCCTCACGAAAGACCACCGGTCAACATCAGGAGGCACTGGGCGTATTAGACGAGTTATGGACGCTACCTGATCAGATGCCAGGGTACTGTACAAAGAACTCGAGATCAGCTCTGCGCTGGCGGCTCATGTCATGACCCTGCCTCTGTGGAAGGCTGGGACCTGAGGATTACAGTTGCAAACCAATCTAGGCAAGAAAGTCTGTGAGATCCTTTTCCTCCACTCACCACCCCAAAAGCTGGAAATGGAAGTGACTCGGCGGTAGAGCACCAACCGTGAGTGATAAAGCTTAATTACAGTGCCCAGGCCCTGAGTTCAAGTCCTAGTACCAGCAAAAAAAAAAAAAAGAAACAAACAAATGAAGGAAGAAAGAGAAAGAAAAGGGAAGGAAAGGGAAGGGAAGAAGAAGGAAGGAAGGGAGGGAGGGAGGGAAGGAGGGAGGGAGGGAGGGAGGGAAGGAGGGAAGAGGGGAGGGAAGGAGGGAGAGAGGGAAGAAGAAAGAACAAAAAGAGTGGGCCATTGGCAGGCGTTGTGGAGGAGGTCTTGCTCTTGTGACTCAGTGGGTCTTCCCAATCATTGCTTTTTTCCTGCCAGTAGTCTTGAGAGTGGGTTATCAGTATTTGCTGTACAAAATCAGAGACGCACGGCTGAGCCTGACTGAGACAAGGGCAGTGAGGTACACAGGACTGGGTCTGGCTGGCTTGACCTGTGAGGCCCAGAATCATACTGGGCCCCACTGACGGAAGGAAAGAATGAACATTTTTATCTTGTAGTAGCAATACTGAGGGAGGGAAGGTAGCTCGGAGGTAGACCAGTTGCCTAATACATGTAAGGACCCAGCTTTAATTTCTGGCACTAGAAAACCAACATATCCCAGGACACTAAACTAAAGGTTCGTGGATTCACTCGCCCCAGAAAACTGAGTTCTTCCCGGTGTCTTTATGGTACCAGAGGCAGCAGGCACTGTGGTGGCCACCGGTTCTCACTGGTGGGTGGGACACCCGGTGGACGGAGTGAAGCTGGTGACAAACCGCAACCACGGTCGAGGCAAAGCTGTGAAATGGGACCTGGCGCAGGCACGTGGGGACCCCAAGAGAGCTACGTGGGCACCGCGGAGGTCAGGCAGGCATTCACAGCTCACACTTCTGCACTGTTTCCACTGTTCCACTGCCAACTCCCGTCAGAGACTGCCAGTGTGTGTGCGCGTGTGTGCGCGCGTGCGTGCGTGTGTGCGTGTGCGCACGCGCGTGTGCGTGTGTGCGCGCGCGTGTGTGTGTGTGCGCGCGTGGGTGGTCTTGTTTGGCGGGGTTCGTTTCTCATTTCCGCCTTTGTCGCCTGCTCACCTGCCCCGCGGGGCCCCTTGCCGTCCTCTGGTTTGGGGGTGGGGCTCTGTCTTCAGGCTCGCTGACCTCTGACATTTCAAGAAGCAGAGGGCAGGGCGAGCGCGAGGCCGCGGCCCGGGGGCCCGCTCGTCCTCCTGGGCCGCCTCTGCCCCGCGCTGGGCCGCTCCCGGCTGCCCGTGTCCACGGGGGATCAGGAAATCACGCTTGGAAAAGCAAAGCACACTTCCCGTTTCTAGTCGTTTCCTCGCAGTCAGAGCAGCAGAGACGGCTTTCAGAACAGAATCTGGGAGGCTCGGTGAGCGGCGATGGCCTCGCCCTTCGTGGTCGTGGTTTGTGCCGTGCGGGGGAAGCCAGCCTCGGCACCAGGAGCCACGGCTGCACCGGGCACACAGTCGTCCGTGGTCCCCGGCCTCCAGCGGCCACGCGGACGGGCCGGCTTGCGGGGGGAACGGCGTGCTCCCGTCCCGCCCCCCCAGGGCCTCCCAGATCCGCACCCCGGCCCGACAGAGGGCCCCTGTGCCGCCCCGGGCCCAGCAGGCGCTCACCAGACGGCCGGCTCCGGGCTCGGCGAGCGTGTCTGCGAAGCGGCCGTCCCTCTCCAGCAGGCTGTCCGGGTGGCACCAAACAGAGAAAAGCAAACACGCAGGAAGCTGTCAGGCTCGGCACTCTGTCCACACCGCGGCGGGCCCCCGCCCCGGGCATGTCCCGAGAGCCGGATTCACCCCGGAGGGGACGGGTGGCCACCAGGATGCCCCAGGAAACGGATGGAAATGCACCGCCTGCGGCAGCAGCAGAGGGCCACGCCTTCCTCTCACACTCCATATTTAAAATCAGGCGGCTCACACCTAGAATCCCAGCTACTCAGGAGACTGAGATCAGAGGATCACGGTTCAAAGCTGGTCCAGGCAGGAATCTCCTTGAATCTCTTATCTCCAATGAACCATCTGAAACGCCGGAAGGGCTGAGCTGCGGCCCCAGCAGCAGAGCATCAGCCTTAGCAACCAAGCTCAGGGACAGTGATCAGGCCTCGAGTTCAAGCCCCAAGATTGGCACGAGAAACCACATAAGCCTGGTATGAAAAGGGGAGAGTGTGGGATTCAAGGAGTCTGCAGTGCTATGTTGGGGGTCACTGGCTGCGGAGCGCTCGCTGTAAAGGCGCGTGGAATTTACGGGCTGCTCGGTGCCTGTTTCTAGACCGGGAACCCACTTCTCCCCGCGCAGAGGCCGCGGCTCACGGGCTCACGGGGCCCCTGGCGCTCCGGGGGCTCCCGCGTCTCTGTGCACGGGAAGATGGGAGCTCCGAGCTTCCTCACCCACGGGGCAGACGCAGCTGGGGAGATGGGTGACGGCTGTGTGTGCCCATTTCGGGGGCCGGTGGGGGGTGGGTGGGGGGAGGACGTCCTGAGCAGCACTGAAACCCAGCGGCCCTGTCCCAGGTCAGAGTTCACCCTGGCCCCAGTCTCACGGGTGTCCCTGGGTTAACTCAGTGGTAATCTCCCCCAGCGACTCTTGCTAGCTTCTCACCACGGCCCAGGAGGTAGCTCTGTTGGGGCTGGCTTATTTTCGAGGCCACAGGCTGAGGATGTATGTCTTTCTTTTCCATAGGGCTCTTCCCTGACAGGCGGGAAGGCTGGAGGGAAAGGTCGAGCGGGGGGGGGGGGGGGGGGGGGGAGGTGTAGGGGGGAGACAAAGGCAGCAGAAGCCAGGCTCATCCCTGTGACAAGACAGGTGCCATTTGTCTCCGTACACAGCAGCCAACACCTAGGCAGAAGCACACACACACACACACACACACACTCGGCCTTTCATCAGCCCCGGAACAGCTGCCTGACAAATTGCTCTCCCTGGAGCAGCCCTCCCGCGGATGGGGCTACGCGCGACTTCGGGGAGGCACTGACGGAGGAAGACGCCTCTCACCTGGAAGGAGGCCGGGCCGAGCGGGCCCAGTGTGCGTGTCTCCGAGGTCGTGTCTTCAGGACATCAGCCACGAGAGACAGCGGGCCACATGCAGGGGCCTCCGCCCCAGGGCTCGTGTGTAAGGGAACTCGAGTCTGGCTGCTGACGCGCGCGGACTCCCCCGCGCGGGGTGTCCTTCACCGGTGCCTTCTGCGTGTCTGGGCGCCGGGCCGGGCGCCGTCCCTGAGCCCCCGCGCCGCCCCTGGAGCCCCCGCCCCGGTCTGGCTCTTTGGGGGTTGGCTGGAGGGAGGTCAGCGCCTCGCAGACCTTCCCGCCCGGGCCGGCTTCAAACCCCCGCCGTCCGTCTCGGCCCCGGAGCGTCTCGGGCGTTAGGAGCGAGCCCCCCGCACTCGCGTTCCTGCGTTTTTACAAATCTAAATCCTGGTGTCTCTGTGCTCAACACGAGGAAATGGAACGCAAGCCACGGGGGGGCCATCGGGAGCTCCCAGGATTGAACTTTCCCCTAGTGAACGTCCCCAGCTGTTCATTGCGGAAAGAGGCCACTCCCGTTCACGCACAGTGCACGCGCACACGGGGCAGACGCACAGTGCACGCGCACACGGGGCGGACGCACAGTGCACGTGCACACGGGGCGGACACAGTGCACGCGCACACGGGGCGGACGCACAGTGCACGCGCACACGGGGCGGACGGACAGTGCACGCGCACACGGGGTGGACACAGTGCACGCGCACACGGGGAGGACGGACAGTGCACGCGCACATGGGGCGGACGCATAGTGCACGCGCGCACGGGGCGGACGCACAGTGCACGCGCACACGGGGCGGACGGACAGTGCACGCGCACACGGGGCGGACGGACAGTGCACGCGCGCACGGGGCGGACGGACAGTGCACGCGCGCACGGGGCGGACACACAGTGCACGCGCACACGGGGTGGACACAGTGCACGCGCACACGGGGCGGACGGACAGTGCACGCGCACACGGGGCGGACACAGTGCACACGCACACGGGGTGGACACAGTGCACGCACACACGGGGTGGACACAGTGCACGCGCACACGGGGCGGACACAGTGCACGCGCACACGGGGTGGACACAGTGCACGCGCACACGGGGCGGACGGACAGTGCACGCGCACACGGGGCGGACACAGTGCACGCGCACACGGGGTGGACACAGTGCACACGCACACGGGGTGGACACAGTGCACGCACACACGGGGTGGACACAGTGCACGCGCACACGGGGTGGACACAGTGCACGCGCACACGGGGTGGACGCACAGTGCACGCGCACACGGGGTGGACACAGTGCACGCGCACACGGGGTGGACACAGTGCACGCGCACACGGGGTGGACACAGTGCACGCGCACACGGGGCGGACACACAGTGCACGCGCACACGGGGTGGACACAGTGCACGCGCACACGGGGTGGACACAGTGCACGCGCACACGGAGTGGACACAGTGCACACGCGCACGGGGCGGACACACAGTGCACGCGCACGGGGTGGACGCACAGTGCACGCGCACACGGGGTGGACGCACAGTGCACGCGCACACGGGGTGGACGCACAGTGCACGCGCACACGGGGTGGACACAATGCACGCAGCACAAGGGGCGGACACAGTGCACGCGCACACGGGGTGGACACAATGCACGCAGCACACGGGGCGGACACAGTGCACGCGCACACGGGGCGGACGCACAGTGCACGCGCACACGGGGCGGACGCACAGTGCACGCGCACACGGGGCGGACGCACAGTGCACGCGCACACGGGGCGGACACACACGGGGTGGACGCACAGTGCACGCGCACACGGGGCGGACACAGTGCACGCGCACACGGGGTGGACACAGTGCACGCGCACACGGGGCGGACACAGTGCACGCGCACACGGGGCGGACGCACAGTGCACGCGCACACGGGGCGGACGCACAGTGCACGCGCACACGGGGCGGACGCACAGTGCACGCACACACGGGGTGGACACAGTGCACACGCACACGGGGCGGACGCACAGTGCACGCGCACACGGGGTGGACACAGTGCACGTGCACACGGGGTGGACACAGTGCACGCGCACACGGGGCGGACGCACAGTGCACGCGCACATGGGTTGGACGCACACTGCACGCGCACACGGGGTGGACGCACAGTGCACGCGCACACGGGGTGGACACAGTGCACGCCGCACACGGGGTGGACACAGTGCACGCGCACACAGGGTGGACACAGTGCACGCGCACACGGGGTGGACACACAGTGCACGCGCACACGGGGTGGACACACAGTGCACGCGCGCACACGGGGTGGACACAGTGCACGCGCACACGGGGCGGACACACAGTGCACGTGCACACGGGGTGGACACAGTGCACGCGCACACGGGGCGGACACAGTGCACGCGCACACGGCTCGGACACAGTGCACGCGCACACGGGGCGGAAACAGTGCACGCGCACACGGGGCGGACACAGTGCACGCGCACACGGGGCGGACACAGTGCACGCGCACACGGGGTGGACGCACAGTGCACGCGCACACGGGGCGGACGCACAGTGCACGCGCACACGGGGCGGACACAGTGCACACGCACACACGGGGTGGACACAGTGCACGCGCACACGGGGTGGACGCACAGTGCACGCGCACACACGGGGTGGACACAGTGCACGCGCACACGGGGCGGACACAGTGCACGCGCACACGGGGTGGACACAGTGCACGCGCACACGGGGTGGACACAGTGCACGCGCACACGGGGCGGATGCACAGTGCACGCGCACACGGGGTGGACACAGTGCACGCGCACACGGGGCGGACACAGTGCACACGCACACGGGGTGGACACAGTGCACGCACACACGGGGTGGACACAGTGCACGCGCACACGGGGTGGACACAGTGCACGCGCACACGGGGTGGACGCACAGTGCACGCGCACACGGGGTGGACACAGTGCACGCGCACACGGGGTGGACGCACAGTGCACGCGCACACACGGGGTGGACACAGTGCACGCGCACACGGGGTGGACACAGTGCACGCGCACACGGGGTGGACGCACAGTGCACGCACACACGGGGTGGACACAGTGCACGCGCACACGGGGTGGACGCACAGTGCACGCGCACACACGGGGTGGACACAGTGCACGCGCACACGGGGCGGACACAGTGCACGCGCACACGGGGTGGACACAGTGCACGCGCACACGGGGCGGACACAGTGCACACGCACACGGGGCGGACGCACAGTGCACGCGCACACGGGGTGGACACAGTGCACTTGCACACGGGGTGGACGCACAGTGCACGCCGCACACGGGGTGGACACAGTGCACGCACACACGGGGCGGACGCACAGTGCACGCGCACACGGGGTGGACACAGTGCACTTGCACACGGGGTGGACGCACAGTGCACGCGCACACGGGGTGGACACACAGTGCACACGCGCACACGGGGTGGACACACAGTGCACACGCGCACACGGGGTGGACGCACAGTGCACGCTGCACATGGGGTGGACGCACAGTGCACGCGCACACGGGGTGGACACACAGTGCACACGCGCACACGGGGTGGACACACAGTGCACACGCGCACACGGGGTGGACGCACAGTGCACGCTGCACACGGGGTGGACGCGGGGTGGACGCCCAGTGCACGCGCTCACGGGGTGGACACAGTGCACGTGCACACGGGGTGGACACAGTGCACGTGCACACGGGGTGGACACACAGTGCACGCGCGCACGGGGCGGACACAGTGCACGCGCACACGGGGCGGACACACAGTGCACGCGCACACGGGGCGGACGCACAGTGCACGCGCACACGGGGCGGACGCACAGTGCACGCGCACACGGGGCGGACGCACAGTGCACGCGCACACGGGGCGGACGCACAGTGCACGCGCACACGGGGCGGACACACACGGGGTGGACGCACAATGCACGCAGCACACGGGGCGGACACAGTGCACGCGCACACGGGGTGGACACAGTGCACGCGCACACGGGGTGGACACAGTGCACGCGCACACGGGGCGGACACAGTGCACGCGCACACGGGGCGGACGCACAGTGCACGCGCACACGGGGCGGACGCACAGTGCACGCGCACACGGGGCGGACGCACAGTGCACGCGCACACGGGGTGGACACAGTGCACACGCACACGGGGCGGACGCACAGTGCACGCGCACACGGGGTGGACACAGTGCACGTGCACACGGGGTGGACACAGTGCACGCGCACACGGGGCGGACGCACAGTGCACGCGCACATGGGTTGGACGCACAGTGCACGCGCACACGGGGTGGACGCACAGTGCACGCGCACACGGGGTGGACACAGTGCACGCGCACACGGGGTGGACACAGTGCACGCGCACACGGGGTGGACACAGTGCACGCGCACACGGGGTGGACACACAGTGCACGCGCACACGGGGTGGACACACAGTGCACGCGCGCACACGGGGTGGACACAGTGCACGCGCACACGGGGCGGACACACAGTGCACGCGCACACGGGGTGGACACAGTGCACGCGCACACGGGGCGGACACAGTGCACGCGCACACGGGGTGGACACACAGTGCACACGTGCACACGGGGTGGACACACAGTGCACACGCGCACACGGGGTGGACGCACAGTGCACGCTGCACACGGGGTGGACGCACAGTGCACGCGCACACGGGGTGGACACACAGTGCACACGCGCACACGGGGTGGACACACAGTGCACACGCGCACACGGGGTGGACGCACAGTGCACGCTGCACACGGGGTGGACGCGGGGTGGACGCCCAGTGCACGCGCTCACGGGGTGGACACAGTGCACGTGCACACAGGGTGGACGCACAGTGCACGCGCACACGGGGTGGACACAGTGCACGCGCACACGGGGTGGACACAGTGCACTTGCACACGGGGTTCCGCCGTGCAGCCGTCTCCTCCAGCCCCCCGCCACCGAGCTGTCTGGAGAAGGCTTCGGCCGTCCGTACCCCAGCCTGCCCGGTCCTTCCCGTGGCTCGGGAGAGGAGACCCTGACCGTCGCCCGTCTCCTCCGTTCTTCAGACGGCTCTCAGGGGGCCGGGAGAGGCGGCCGCTGGCGTTCCCAGGCCAGCGCAGGCCTTTGCTCTCCCTCCCCATTTCCCCAACTGTTCCAGCTGATTAAAGGGTACCAGAAAATGACTTACCCCCCTCAATTGCAACAACAAAGGCTTGGCTCCTCTTTCCTATCAAAACCGGCAGGCTGCCTGATTCAAATGCTAATGGCGAGGCCTGAATTGGTCCCTAAACCAGGGAGACACCCCGCCCCCCCCCACCTCCCCGGCAAATGACCAGAAAGCGGCTCTGTGGCTGCCGGCTTCCCGGAGGCCAGGGAGGCGGATGTCCTGTTAAGTGTGTCGTGGGAAACGCTCTCCCGGTGGGCCTCAGGACCGGTGGGGGGGGCGCTCTCCCGGTGGGCCTCAGGACCGGTGGGGGGGGGGCGCTCTCCCGGTGGGCCTCAGGACCGGTGGGGGGGGGCGGGGAGCCTCAGACGACACAAGTTCAAAGGGCGCATGGCCTCCGTGTTCCTCATCCAGCGAGACGGTTAACAGGTCTGGGCCAATTCCTGGCCTTTGTACGGGACGCGGTCTCCATTCCTGGGCTGGGGGCTGTCACCAGGGTTCCCAGGTGGCCTTGGGTCTGTGGTCTCTGCAGAAAGGTGTCCTGCCCCGTCCAGGAGCTGGCCCTGACCAGCCAGCCCCCGCCTGCTGCCTTCCTCACCCACTCCCAGCTCCTAGATGGCCAGGCCAGAGGATCCAAGTTCAAGTCCAGGCTCTCTCAAGCAGGGAGTGACCTCGGCAAGGTGCTGGACCCGCTCAAGGGGTCACTGGAGTTAGAGGAGCCCAGAGCCCCACGCCAGGGCTTCCCACCGCCGCGGGGAGCGCGCGGGCTGCTGCGGGCTGACCCCCACCCCCACCCCCACCCCCGCCGGGCCTCCTGCTGCTCCGAGCAGGCAGCGGGGGTCTGCAAGGCGGGGTCTGCAAGGCGGGGTCTGCAAGGCGGGGTCTGCAAGGCGGGCCTGTGTGCGGTGAGCAGGCAGCGGGGTCTGCAAGGCGGGGTCTGCAAGGCGGGCCTGTGTGCGGTCAGTGAGCTGCGGGGTCTGCAAGGCGGGGTCTGCAAGGCGGGCCTGTGTGCGGTCAGTGAGCTGCGGGGTCTGCAAGGCGGGGTCTGCAAGGCGGGCCTGTGTGCGGTCAGTGAGCTGCGGGGTCTGCAAGGCGGGGTCTGCAAGGCGGGCCTGTGTGCGGTCAGTGAGCTGCGGGGTCTGCAAGGCGGGGTCTGCAAGGCGGGCCTGTGTGCGGTGAGCAGGCAGCGGGGTCTGCAAGGCGGGGTCTGCAAGGCGGGGTCTGCAAGGCGGGGTCTGCAAGGCGGGGTCTGCAAGGCGGGGTCTGCAAGGCGGGCCTGTGTGCAGTGGGCAGGCAGCGGGGTCTGCAAGGCGGGGTCTGCAAGGCGGGGTCTGCAAGGCGGGGTCTGCAAGGCGGGCCTGTGTGCGGTGGGCAGGCGTGGGCCGCCGGCCTCTCCCCTGCCCTCAGCGCGGCGTGTGTCCTTCACGCTTAGGTTTCCATACACTCCGTGTGTGGCTTGCACACGGTGTCCCGCTTCAGCCTGAACCCCGACCAGGCCCAGCGGGCGCCCCCCCCCCCCCGTGTGCTCCGAGGCTGTGGTGGGCACGCAGGGCACCCGGGGAGGGAGGCGGAGCTCTGCCCCGCAGGGCAGAACCCGCGGGGGGAGCAGAGCCGGCTCCACGCCGCACCCCAGCCCCCTCGCACCTCCTCCCACTTCCTCACTTCTTGGGGGGTGGAGTGTGGGGGGCTGGGGGGTGGGGGGGAGGCTGAGCTTGCCTTTTACAGCTATATTGTGCCAGGTTCCCTCATGATCGGATTTTATGTTATTCTTTTCCTAGAAAATAGTTCTCAGGCCACGTGGTAGAGTGGTGGTTATTTGATACATCTACGTGAAAGTCGGGGGTGATATTTAAAGTGGACACTGAAGCTGGGCACTGGTGGCTCATGCCTGTCATCCAAGCTACTCAAGAGGCTGAGCTCTGAGAATGGCGGTTCGAAGCCAGCCCAGGCAGGAAAGTCTGAGATTCTTATCTCCAGTGAACCACGAAAAGGCCAGAAGTGGTGATGTGGCCCAAGTACTAGAGTGCTCGCCTTGAGCAAAAAAGCTCCGGGTTTGTGCCCAGACCCCGAGTTCAAGCCCCAGTATGACACGCTCACAGGTGCGCGCACACACACGCACGCGCACACACACACACGTAGGCATTGAGGACTAGGGTGTAAACCAGAGATAGAGGGCTCATCTTGCTTGGTGAGGCCCCAAGATTTGATCCCCAAGAAGCAAAAAAAGGGGGAGAGGGAGGGAGATACGAGGTGTGGTGCATTCCTGAAATCCTACACTGAGGAGGTGGAGAGGTGTAATTGTGACAGACCTATCTATGTGGTCCAGAGGCGGAATGCTTTCCTAACAATGGCAAGGCCCTGGGTCCATCCCTAGAATCACACACACACACACACACACACACACACACGTATTACTACAGCTTTTAGAAGGAACTTACCGTCTGGAGAATTCCATGTTAGCAAGGGAGGCAGAATACATCTGGTACAAGCCACGGAGGTACACCTTACTTCGGGAACCCTTCTTATCCATTTGAGAAGTAATCTGGTTCTGAAAGCAACAGATGGTATTTGAAACTTTTTTTACATTCAGGTCTTACCTTGAGACTAGAGTTTTCAAATGCCCAGTGTGAGGCCCTCTACATCTCTGAATCCCCAATGCAAATTTCAACACATCACACAGAAGCAGAGCTGTGGCTCAACTGGTGGAGAGCCGGCCCGGAGCCCACAAACGCTTAGCAGGCTCAATGCCTCAATGGCTCTGATCATGTAATATTTATTGAAATGAAAAAAATGCTCAGGGACCGCGCCCAAGCACTGCGCTCACGCCCCAGGACTGGTAACAACCCCCCCCCCCCCACCAAACAAACCAACAACAATAGTTGAATTGCAAGTGGCAGGTCTTTTGTTTAAGATGGAAATGAACCAAGAAAAGGAGGACTATGCAGCCAAGAGAGGGAGAAGAGGAGGAGGGAAAGGCTTGTGTGTGCGAGAACATTCAAGGCCCAGGTGACCTGAGAGGGAGAAAATAGAGATCAGCCAAAATTCTCAGACCTCCATGATGCAGGACCCAGCGGTGGGCAGGCCAGCCGAGTCAGAGCTCCCTGTGGAGGAAGACCCTCCCCCAAGGCAACATGCACGGCAGACAGGAAATGCCGCTGTCAGGTGGGTGTAGAAGCAAATCAAGACGGGCCGGGCCTAAATGAAACAGACGTAAAAGCCAAGCTGATGAGATACTTCCCAAAATATAACCAATCAGCAAGAACCACATAGAAGAAAGAGCCAATCCATAAGGCCCACAAAGAAGAAAGCCAATCAGCAAGGCCCACATAGAAGAAAGAGCCAATCCGCAAGGCCCACATAGAAGAAAGCCAATCCGCAAGGCCCACATAGAAGAAAGAGCCAATCAGCAAAATCTTTATAAAAGTATGTCTCCCAGACCCTTACAGACAGCGCAGCAGCTGCATGACCTGTGTCTGGCTACCTGAGTTTTTCTTTGATGGCATCCTGAAATAAACTTAGTTTCTTCTATTCTCCTATCTCTTTAAGTTCTTTTACCAACCTGCAGCTCAAAAAACCCAAAAATCCATCCTATTGCTGACTAGCCAAGTTATGAGTGCAAGAGACCACCTGAGGGGCAGGATAAAAATTCATGTTCCCTGACACGAATTTCTGCCTCACTACGTCAGAATCAGAGGAAGCCCACACTGTGCACTTCCACCAAGGGCCCCAGCTCATTGCTTTGGCCCAAGGATTTGTTTTATAAATGGGAGGCGTGTGTGTGTGTGTGCGTGTGCGTGTGCGTGTGCACGTGTGCGTGTGCGTGTGCACACATGTGTCCATTAGGCTGGGGATGGAGCTATAAGACGGTCTGTAGATTTGTAGACTAGCTCACAGAACCTTGGTCAGCACGAGGCCCTGGGAAGGATTTTGTGCGATCCCGTTTCCCGTGCGAGCTCCCGCACCCCTGCGGTGACGAGCACGCGGTGTGTGGTCCTTCCCGGTTTCTGGGTTGGGGAGAGTTCTGCAGCCTCCAGCCTGGGAGACAAGCTGAGCCGAGTCTAAGTGCAGCCTTCGTGCTGTGTGGCGGGGGTCTCGCAGCAGCGTCTGCTCGCTGCGTTCCAGCTTCAAGATCCCGCACCCCACCCTTCGGCGCGCGCTTGGGGGGGCTTTCACCTGGTGAGGTGCTCCTAGAACACCAGGTTGAAGGCATCCCTCTCTGTCACTTGCCCTTGTCAAGCAAGGGTGACTCCTGGCACAAGCCGGGGGGGGGGACCCTCCCCCACTGCCAGGGGCTCTGAGTCACCGAGGCCCAGACACAGCGCAGCATCCTTCCTGTCCTCCTGCACCACTGGCTCTTGTGAATTCCCCTGGGCTCTGAGTCCGGTCCCTCAGCCTGTCCTTGCACAACGCCGCGAGAGGCGCGGGTGACGACGGCGTGGGGACACACAGCACGACACGCCGCACCACACACCACACTCACCTCCCCGAGTCCTGGGGAGCGTTTTCCCGCAGCTTCTCGCGCTTGGAACCTGCTCCTCCCTTCCATCGGCCGAGCAAGAGGGCTCTTGAAAGGGAAGGAAAGAGGTCTTTTCACAAACGGCTTTCTCAACACCTTCGTGCTGTTCTCCTGGACCGGGAGCTCCCGCAGCTCCGCCGCCCGGGGCCAACGCAGGCACTCGCGGTGGCGACTTGTTTCACAAGGGATCCCCGCCTTGTTGAGGCCCCCCTGCAGCCTTTGCAGACCCTCCCCTGCCTGGGCATTCTCGGTCGGAGGGTGCCACACCTCCCTCCTGGCCAACCACCTCTCCGTGAGCCCTAAGCCCTGGGTAAGAGTGGATAGAGAAGACGCGGATAGAGAGAGGGCGACGCGGGCATCCATGAGAAGACACGGATAGAGAGAGGGCGACGCGGGCATCCATGTCCTGGAAAGCAGGGTGATAATAAAGACCTCGGTGGGCGAGGCGAGGACAGGGGAGGGTCACCTGGAAGAGTAGGGCGGCCCTGACAGGCGTCGCCGGGGCAGAGAGGCCGAGGGGCTCTGGGCAGGGGAGGCTGGCCGCTGGGGACACTGGCCGAGCCGGCCCTGCAGAGTTCTCTGTATTTGACTGTCATGTTACTCGTCACCTGGGCACCTCGTGCGCCCCAGAAACAGAGCCCGAGGGCGGAGCGGCCCCAGTGCGGAATCAGCATGCATCCCTCCCGGACTGGTCACGTTGAACTGCATAACCGTGACAGAGGCACTAATCCCCCGGTCCTTGAGAATCACTGAAAGCAGAGTAAAGAGGAGAGCAAACTTCAGATGTGGCGTGAGGAAGAAGAGGCAAGGCCGTCCCGAAAGGTCAACAGCATGGGGTCAAATGCAGAGATCCAGGAAGGAAACCTGGTGCTGGCTTTGCATTTCAGCCTTCAACTTGATTGGGACACTCAGCTGGAAGTGTCCCCACTTCCAGCCCACGGTAGGTGGGGTTAACGCGTTCTCTCTCGGGTGTGGACCCCAGAGCCCCAGGGCGGGAGGAGGGGCACCGTCCCTGTAAAGCTGCCGGCTCTCTGGACGGCAGGGCCGCCCACTTGGAAAGGAAGGAGGAAGTGGTCAAAGTCATGCTGCTTTGCAGACTTCAAAGCTGGCCCTCCCCCCTCTTTACATTTTACTGTCTGCGGGGCTGACGCGTCTGCAGCTGTTGGCAGAGACGGGGTCCCCAGCCTCAAACCTGCCCCCTCACAACCCATAAAACTACAATGGGGAGCCGGGCGCAGGTGTGGAGGGAGAGGAGCTGGATGGCCCTCGGGGGAATCCCCGACCCCCCCCCCCAGGCCGAGCCCAGGGTCCAGCTGTTGACAAGCGGGACAGCCAGGCAGGCCACAGCTGGAAAGAAGCCCCGTCCCTCGGTCCCCGCAGCTCCCCACGGAAGCCTCGGCCGCTGGAAAGCCTGCGGCTTGCACCGCGAGCCAGAGCCACTCAGACGTTTCCCCATCCACGCCCAGCCTGTCCCCCAAAACGCGCTCGCGCGTCTCGGCAAATAGGAGAGGTGGATCAAACCCAGATGTCCTTTCCAAGATGTCAGATTTCTGTTGGTGTTTATGTAAAACAATTCGCCCTTTTTCTTTGCCAAGCAACAGAAGAAATCAAAGAATTACAGGATAGGTGAGAGGGAGGGGAGAGGTGATACTCTGCAAAAATGAAGGTACTCTTCACCTGACTTAAGTAGCGGACCCCTTTGTATATCACCTTTATAATAACTTTTTTTTTTTTTTGGCCAGTCCTGGGGCTTGGACTCAGGGCCTGAGCACTGTCCCTGGCTTCTTTTTTTTTGCTCAAGGCTAGCACTCTGTCACCTGAGCCACAGCGCCACTTCTGGCCATTTTTTATATATGTGATACTGGGAAATTGAACCCAGGGCTTCATGTATACGAGGCAAGCACTCTTGCCACTAGGCCATATTCCCAGACCCTATAATAACAATTTTTTAAAAATTTTTTAAAAGAATTGCAGGGCTGGGAAGCCCTGGGTTCGATTCCTCAGCACCACATGTATAGAAAAAGCCAGAAGTGGGCTGGGGATATGGCCTAGTGGCAAGAGTGCCTGCCTCATATACATGAGGCCCTGGGTTCGATTCCCCAGCACCACATATACAGAAAATGGCCAGAAGTGGCGCTGTGGCCCAAGTGGTAGAGTGCTAGCCTTGAGTAAAAAGAAGCCAGGGACAGTGCTCAGGCCCTGAGTTCAAGCCCTAGGACTGGCAACAACAACAACAACAAAAAGAATTGCAAAACACCTATGAATCACATGTTGTTTTGTGCCAATACTTTTTGAAACAGAAGGGAGTAAAGGACTAGAAAGGCTTCCTCTATAGTTTATATTCAGATTACAATTCTGAAATCCAGACCAGGGGTTTCAGATATATATTGATTTATGGAAAGTGACCTTTTAAGATTTATGTTGGTTTTACTGGGCCAAATTGATAAGTAGACATTGTCCTTTAAAAAAATGGAAAGGGGGGCTGGGGATATAGCCTAGTGGCAAGAGTGCCTGCCTCGGATACACGAGGCCCTAGGTTCGATTCCCCAGCACCACATATACAGAAAACGGCCAGAAGCGGCGCTGTGGCTCAAGTGGCAGAGTGCTAGCCTTGAGCGGGAAGAAGCCAGGGACAGTGCTCAGGCCCTGAGTTCAAGGCCCAGGACTGGCCAAAAAAAATAAAATAAAATAAAAATAAATAAAATAAAAAAATGGAAAGGGCTAGTGGCTCACATCTGTAATTCTATCTATTCCACAAGACCCTTATCTTTAATTAGCAACCAAAAAGTTGGAAGTGGAGCTGTGGCTCAAGTGGTAGAACACTATCCTTGAACAAAAATGTTCAGGCAAGACGGGCACTATTGGCTCGTGACTGTAATCCTAGCTACTCCGGAGGCTGAGATCTGAGGATCACAGTTCAAAGCCAGCCCAGGCAGAAAGTCCATGAGAGCCTTATTTCCAATTAACCATCAGGAAACCGGAAGTGACACTATGGCTCAAGTGGTAGAGCGCCAGCCTTGAGCTGAAGAGCTGAGAGACAGCTCCCAGGCCCGGAGTGCAAGCCCTACAACCAAAAACAAAAGGACAACAAAAACGTCAGGCACAGTGCCCAGATCTTGAGTTCAAGCTCCAGTAGTAGCACACACACACACACACACACACACACACACACACACACGAGAGAGAGAGAGAAAGAGAGACAGAGGCAGAGACAGAGACAGAGAGAGACAGAGAGACAGAAAAACAGAGAGAGACAGAGAGAGACAAAGACAGAAAGACAGAGAGAGAGAGACAAAGACAGAAAGACAGAGAGAGAGAGAAATGAAAAAGGGGGTAGGGGGAGAAAGAGAAAGAAAGAAATGGAAAAAGAAAGAAATAGAAAGGTGTGTGACGCTTCTGCAAAAGCAAAGGCCCCTGGCCCGGAGGTGAACCCCCCTGTGTGCGGTGGGCAGGCCCCCACCTGAGGAGGGAGGGAGAGAGGCCTTGTGAAGACAAACAGTGGCAAGTGTAAACATTCCTGGGTGTTTCAAAGACAGGACTTCCAACTGGGGATACCCAACAAATACACAAAACATACTTCAAAATCAGCAGCCAAGAATTCACCAATTATTTTTACGGTTTAATATCGTGTTTGCACCCAGGGAATGGAAATAAGAGTTAACTTTTCTTTCTTAAAAAAAAAAATACTATGTTTAGGGGCTGGGGATATGGCCTAGTAGCAAGAGTGCTCGCCTCATATACATGAAGTCCTGGGTTCCATTCCTCAGCACCACATATATAGGAAAAGCCAGGAGTGGCGCTGTGGCTCAAGTGGTAGAGTGCTAGCCTTGAGCAAAAAGAAGCCAGGGACAGTGCTCAGGCCCTGAGTCCAAGGCCCAGGACTGGCAAAAAAAAAACAACAAAACCACATGTTTGCGTTCTACACACTACTCCTTATGAAGGTGTTGCAAGGATCATTTGTATCTTTTGGTTCCATGTCTTAAGTCCTGCAGGAGCGGGGTGATGCTCTTCTGGGGAGCACTATAGGTGGGTGGTGCACAAGACCCCGGATTTCATCCTT
Organism: Perognathus longimembris pacificus; assembly: GCF_023159225.1. Classification (NCBI taxonomy): domain Eukaryota; kingdom Metazoa; phylum Chordata; class Mammalia; order Rodentia; family Heteromyidae; genus Perognathus; species Perognathus longimembris. Next base: position 71,346,991 of record NC_063169.1, read on the forward strand.
GGCGCTGCTGCTTGCAAACAAATCCTACAGACGACTGTGGGGAGGGAGCGGGGACCGCGGGTTGAAAACGTTTCCAGCGAGGTGGCGGGCCTCATCGTTCAGAAGTGAAGCCCCTCCTTCAGCGGGGCAGAATCGGGCCATGTAAGACGTCTGTGCTTTGGCAAGCCCGTCCCTGGAATGCAAGCTGAGCCGGGCGCTGGGCCGGGACCTTGGCGTGTGAACAGCATTACAGCGCAGCTCATCGTTTGAGCAGAAGACAAGGTGGAGCACAAGGGGACCTTAGTATTTCAGAGTCCATGACACCTTTCAATTCATTCTTCCAGAATTAAAGACTAGAAAGCCTTCCCCCATAGTTTATATTCAGGTTAGAGTTCTGAAATCCAGACCAGGGGTTTAATATATATACGTTTTATGGCCCTAAAGGGTCATCTAAAAAAGGAAAGAGAGAGTATTTGTTATATATTTGCCCAACAGAGGCAGAATATAACCTACAAAGTCTGAAACAATGGCTCCCAGATGCCTTCCAGAAAACGTAAACCCAGATTATAAAAGCATCCAGAAAAACCATGCTCCTATACATGGTCCCTCCCTGCTCTCAGAGTGTTCAGGGGGTCAGGTACTTGGGGGCTTTCTGTTTAAGGTACATTAGTTGAACACTTACTGCTATGTTCCTGTTTTAATAGTAAGCCATTTATTACGGAGGCTGCCCATTGACCATTTGCGTAGCATGGTGGAGTCCCAGGTCTCGCGCAGGTGCTCCTGTGGTCACAGTAAGCATGTTTTGGATCACCTAAGTCCTTAAGGGCCAAGATTTCTGGTTGCAACTGAGCCACAGGTTATTTCACATTCCCGGTATTTATTTAATTGTGACAATGTAATCAAGGCTCAAAACATTCTGCCTGTTGTCCCTAATAAAATACACAGTTAAAACTGACTTTTCGTGTTATGCCACGTGATACCTGCTTCAGTTTCCACGCTCCGTGCTCTCCATCACTTAGGAGGAGCCAACCGAGCTCCTGTGCTGATGCTGGCACTTTAACTGGGTACATTTAACATGACTTCTCAGCATATTTGGGGTGGGTGAAAACTTACACATACTTTGTGAAATGAAGGGGGGGGGAATCCACTCAGCTGGCATTAACCTGTATCTCAGCCAAAAAAATCTAAAAAAGGAAGAAAATCACCCAAGAAGGAATTTCATTTTGAGTTTCCTTCATCTGATCAGTTACAGGCTCAAGTGACTGATTAGACACCTGCTCAACACAGACACATAACCCAAGCCCATTTTCCTGGGACGAGGCAAACCTAAGTGTGTACCTCACTCTGAGCCGTCGGTCCGTCCCCCAAACCAACGACCCCATTTGGCTTCTGTCCCTGGAGGTCATTCGTGCCATTTGGACCACGCAGGCCCCGGCGGGACCGCGACGCGGCGCTGAGCTCTGCCCCCCCCCCCCTGCAGCCGCGGCCTGCAGGCCCGAGGGAGGGGGGGTTAGCCGAGGGAGGGGGGGTTCGCCTCCACAATTAGGTAACTCTCCTCGAGAGGAGGAGCCCCAGACGACAGCTGTGTCCACATCTGCGTAACCACCAGCCGCTCTGGAGGGAGCCTCCAGGAAGACTGTGACTCCTGTCCCTCCAGAGCACCTTCCCGTCCTCCCGGCCTGGGGCACCCATCAGGGCAGGGGTGAGGACGGGCGTGATGGTGCGTGGGAGGAGGGAGCAGGCCGCGCGGACGCAGCAACGCCCCGCTCTTCCTCATTACAAACAAGCCACCCGAGGGGCCCAGAGCCGCCGCCCCGCAGGCACCCGAGACCAAGCCGCCCTGGGGCGGACAAACTGGACAACGGCTCTGAGTTTAAGTCCCAGCACCACCCCCCCTCATTGCCCACCCCCCCCCCCCACCCCGCCACCACCAAAAGGACAACCCCGACCACAGCTTTTCCCAGATGCAGTGGGGAACGCTCAGGCCTGCCAGTGAGACGCCCGCGGACCCCACGCCTGAACGCGGGAGCTGGAAGGGGACACGGGTGGGGGCGACACCAGTCTCAAAGATGTGGAAATCGGATCCGAACGCCATTCCGCCAGGCCGGAAAGGGGGCCCCAGCACCCCTCCCATCCCAGGAACATCTCCAGGCCCCAGAAGCCCATGAGCTCCCCTCAGCCGGAGCCGGCCTTGTTTCTATTGCAACTAAGCCAGAGGTGAAGACGTGCCGGGACTCATTACCGAAGCCTGCAAGTGCATTTGGTGAACGGTTCTCCCAGAAGCTGGAGTGAACTAAATTGCAGCATTTACAAGCCAAGGCAAATGTTCAAAGGGGACTCGGGCACAAAGACCAGATGGCAAACGGACAGGAAGGCAGGGTGCATCCTACCAACACCCACAAAATGCAGATTTTTAAGAGCGCTTGATGGCTGTTTATGGTAGGAGCACCCTGGAACCCGGCCCTTCCCGCTGCTGGGAGAGAAGGTTCTGTGCCGAGGCCTCCGTGGCCTGGGCCTCCGCCCTGTAAACGCCCCGCTCCCCCCACCTTTCCGCGGAAGGAGATCGCCGCCCATGCTCCTCCGCGGCCGGAACCCCAGGCGGTCAAGGAGAGCAGGCACTGTCTCCCTGGCTTGGGGCGCTCACGGCCCCCCACAACTTTTGCTTCCCACTCCTTCTAAGATTCACTGGACGTATAAACCGTCATGTTGAATTGGGACCCTTTCGTACAACTATCTAAAGATAATAAAGTCTAACTATGGGGGCTTCGGAGCGTTGTAAATGCATTTTCCACCTTGTTGAAGCATCTTTGTAAAATTACAGTTGTAACCACTTCTTCCTCGCTTATGGAAATACTCAGGGCTCCCCTAGGTCCCTTTTAGTTAAGTGAGGCAAACAGGGAGACACTAAGGAGAAGAGGGTATCTTCCTTAAAAAGTTCTTGTTAGCCATGACTTCTAGTCCCTGTGGTTCCTTTCTTATGCTAGAATGTTCTTGTTGAAAAATAGCAACAACAAAGTCAAACTACACATACACTGTGATAATTATGAATTACTCTACACCCCTTCCAAAACTGAGATCAACTTTCAGTGCAAGTACATTAATGCAATACTCTAAAAATTACCAAATGTTATTCACTTGAGAAGTTGGATGGGTAAATAGATGTATGGGTGTATCGGTTGGTAAGTGAGTAGATGGATGGATAAGTAGGTGGGTGGACACATGGAGGGATAGATGGATGGATGGATAAATGGACAAGCAAGTAGGTAGGTGAGTGAATGGGTGGGTGGAGGGAGGGAAGGAGGGTTGGGTGAACAGCTGCTTTAGGGAATGGATAGATACATGAATGAATGGACACAGGCATGCATATATACATATATATATACACGTGGATGGGTGGGTGAATGAATAGATGGACAGATGGATGGGTGGGTGGACAAATGGATGGCTGGATGAGAGAATAGGTGGGTGAAGGAGTGGATGGTGGGTGGATGAATGAATAGATGGATGGCTGGGTGGGTGGGTGGATAGTGGGTAAATATATGGATACATGGATGGGGTGTGAATGGATGGATGGCATGTGGCTGGCTGGCTGGATGGTGGGTAGATGAATAGATGGATGGGTGGATGGTGACTGGGCGGATGAATGGATGGATGGATGGACAGATGAATGGATGGGTGGGTGGATGGTGGGTGGATGAATGGATGGATGAATGTATGGGTGGGTAGATGGTGGGTGGATGGATGGATGGACAGATGGATGGATGGATGAATGGATGGGTGGGTGGATGGTGGGTGGATGAATGGATGGATGAATGGATGGGTGGGTAGATGGTGGGTGGATGAATGGATGGATGGACAGATGGATGGATGGACAGATGGATGTATGAATGGATGGATGGTGGGTGGATGGATGGATGGTGGGTGGATGGATGGATGGCATGTGGCTGGCTGGCTGGATGGTGGGTAGATGGATGGATGGATGGATGGACAGATGGATGGATGGATGAATGGATGGGTGGTGGATGGTGGGTGGATGAATGGATGGGTGGATGGATGGGTGGGTAGATGGTGGGTGGATGAATGGATGGATGGACAGATGGATGTATGAATGGATGGATGGTGGGTGGATGGATGGATGGATGGATGGACGGATGGATGGATGGATGGATGGATGGTGGGTGGATGGATGGATGGATGAATGGATGGTGGGTGGATGAATGGATGGACGGATGGATGGATGGATGGATGGTGGGTGGATGAATGGATGGACAGATGGATGGACGGATGGATGGTGGGTGGATGAATGGATGGACAGATGGATGGATGAATGGATGGATGGATGGATGGATGGTGGGTGGATGAATGGATGGACGGATGGATGGATGGATGGATGGTGGGTGGATGAATGGATGGACAGATGGATGGATGAATGGATGGATGGATGGATGGATGGGCGGGTGGATGGATGGTGGATGGATGGATGGACGGATGGATGGGCGGGTGGATGGATGGTGGACGGATGGATGGGCGGGTGGATGGATGGTGGACGGATGGATGGATGGATGGATGGACGGATGGATGAATGGATGGATGGATGGTGGGTGGATGGACGGATGGACGGATGGATGGATGAATGGATGGATGGATGGATGGATGGTGGGTGGATGGATGAATGGATGAATGGATGGGTGGGTGGATGGACGGGTGGGTGGATGGATGGTGGATGGATGGATGGACGGATGGATGGGCGGGTGGATGGATGGTGGACGGATGGATGGATGGATGGATGGACGGATGGATGAATGGATGGATGGATGGTGGGTAGATGGTGGGTGGATGGATGGTGGGTGGATGGATGGATGGACGGATGGATGGGCGGGTGGATGGATGGTGGACGGATGGATGGACGGATGGATGGACCGATGGATGGACGGATGGATGGACGGATGGATGGATGGATGTGTGCATGACACCCTCACATAGAACACAATATTGCATACACCCACCTACATCTTCACAAAGAGGATGTTTACGCACACAGTCTCATTCCCGTAACTATCAAGATTGTGTGACAAATGCCAAGGAGGGGACCATTGTGTCACATCCTGTCTGGTTTAGCTAGAGTGATGAGTAACCTTCAGCCTCGACGGCCACCGTGGAGACCGTCACCTACCCTGGGAGGTGGCTGCTGGGGTTCTTCCCGGGTGCAAGGTGGACAGGTCTCTGGTTCCAGAGAAGATGCCGGTGCCTGTAAAACAACACAGCATCCCGCCTCAGCTCTGACGGCAGCGGCTCCCAGCCTCAGCTCTGACGGCAGCGGCTCCCAGCCTCAGCTCTGACGGCAGCGGCTGGAGATACCACTAGTTCAAGGTGTCCGAGACAAACAACTGCATTCTTCCATGTGCGTTTGGTAACAGACAGAACCTTCCTTCCCCTGTTTGAGGAAATATTGCCATCGCGCGTGGGTCCTCAGCTCAGCAAACCCTTGCTAGGCTCCAATAACTGATGTCCAAAAGGTACCGTTGTTTTGAACACGTCAGAGGGAAATTATCTTTGGCTCATAAAAATGTTCTTATGTAACTAGTGACTAATTTCCACAATAACGGGGTGATGAGTTAATCAATCCTTGTCTCTGAACCTGAGGATCCAGTTGCTGATTAAAGTGGCGTGTCGATGGAGCGGCTTTGTGTTCTTGGCGTCGTGGCCGGGGCTGTCTCCCCAGGGAGGCCTGAGCCCTGGAGATCCGCTAGAGGGGGCGAGCTGGGCGGGAACCCTCATAGCGGGGCTGGGAGAGTTGGGGGCTCACTGGTGTTTCTCACACCTTGCCGGGAGCCAGCGCCCCTGGGCCCGCCCCGGGCCCCGCAGGTCACGGGGGGGGGGGGAGGTGTGGGTGGGTTTGGGCACCGCCAGGTTCGGATCCCGGCTCCCATCTCCCCATGGCAGGGGCGGCGGGCCGCTCCCCAGGGCCTGGGCCCCCATCCATCGCAGTGCCAGCAGCTCAGCGCCACCGCAGGGAGAGCACTGTGTCTGTGGAACGTGAGGGGTGTGCGCACGCGCGTGTGTGTGTGTGCACGCGCACGCGCGCGCGCCAGGCCTGGGGCTTGAGTCGAGTTGCCCGGGCTAACTTTGAAACACAATCCTCAGATCTCAACCCCGAGTGGCTGGGATGACAGGGGCGAGCCACGCACACCAAGGTGTGAAAGGTGAGGTGTGTGTCCACACTGGTTGTGTAAAGTGCCAGCCAGGTGGCGGTGAGTAGCCGTGCCATCAAATTAAATCCCTCGCCGATGCCCGGCCTCCAAGCAGGCGGTTCCCGCGTGAACAGACCCTTGCCCGCCAAGCCTCAGTCTCCCTCCCCACACCCCTGCCGTCACGCCGGCTTCCACCCCTCCCGGTGAGTCCTGGCCACTCTCCACGCCCACGGGGGCCACTCGCGACTCACACAGGCCGCAACCCTGCAAGAATCACGGTGCTGGCGGCTCGCGCCTGCCATCCCATCTACCCGAGAGGCTGAGCTCTGAGGACCAGGGTTCGGAGCCAGCCCGGGTGAGAGAGCATCTGAGACTCTCATCTCCAACGAAGCATCCGAACGCCAGAAGTGGAGCTGTGGCTCAAATGGTAAAACGCTAGCCTTGAGCACAAAAGCTCAGGGATAACTACGGGCCCTGAGTTCAAGCCGTAGGACCAGCACACACACACACGCGCGCGTGCACACACACACACACCCCCTCTGAAGGACTCAAGCGGCGGCTGGCTGAGTGTCATCAGCACCTCTCGTGGTGACCACAGTCACAGTCCACCTTGTGCACGTGGGGAGGCCACGGCGGAGCCCGCCGCGCAGACGCTGCGGACCTCCCCGCGGGCCGCAGGTGCGGGCGGCCCAGTCAGGCCCAGCCCGCCCTTCTCTCTCTCTGGCTAACAGCAGCCGTCAGCCCCTCGGCCAGCCGCGCTTTGTTGACAAACTGCTAGGGCAATCACCTTGAATTCATCTTGAATTTAATTTCCAGTGGCATTTCTTGTCCTTTTCATGTGAAAAAGAGTCTTGCCTCATTTCAGTTTTATTTTTTCTCACCCGGCTGCGAACCGTCTCCTCCCAGCTGACCCAGCCCGCATGTGGAGTCCAGATGGGAGGCTCTGCCCCGCAGACCAAACAGATTAAAGGCTGGGCCTTTCTCACAGTTGGGTGTGAGCTGCACCAGCCTCTTGGGGGGGAACCAATTTCAAATTCACCTGACTGGTCCCCAACAGAAAGGTCTCTGTGAAGATTCCCACAGCGCAGAAGGAAGAAATGGGGCTTTCAGCCTCGAGATGACAGAGAGGAGCTCCCGTGTCTGCCCTGTGGGGAGGGGCACCCAGAGCCTGTGGGCTTGGAGATAGCCTGGGTCTGGAGCGGGGGGGGGGGGGGGTGAGGGTGGGGGGCAGGGGGGGGCTGTGTGCACTGGGCTGCCTGCAAATGACAGTGCCAGGTGTCCTAAGTTTCCATTTCCACTGCACCATGCGTGGGAGAGGGGAAGGAAGGGGATGGGAAGGGAGGAGGAGGAATCGGGGAGCAATGAGGACCGGAGAGGGAGGGACGGAGGAAGGATGGGGGAGGAGGGAGGGAGGATGAGAAGGGGGGGTGAGGATGGGAGACAGCCCCCGCGGCGGGATTATACACACATCCGTCCACCCGCGGCAGGGCTGGCCGAGAGGAAGCCTGCATCCGCAGTCAAAGGCCTCGCACAGAACGGGGCGCGCGGCTCCGTCACCCCCCCGCGCCCTGCTCCTGGTCCCCGACGCGTCTGAGGACAAACTGACAGAAACAGGAGCCACACGGACGGAACACGGCCTTAGCTCAGCAGCCGCAACCGAGGGCCGCAAGCGAGCTGCTCAGCAACAAGAACTTAATTCCCCTCCGATCAAAGGCTGAGCATGGGGTGAGTGAGCGCGTGTGGGCGTCCTGGCGTAGGTTCTCTTTCTGGAGTGTGGACGGCCTGGTGTGAGTCTCCTCCAGGAGTGTGGACGGCCTGGTGTGAGTCTCCTCCAGGAGTGTGGACGGCCTGGTGTGAGCACTCCCCCAGGAGTGTGGACAGCCTGGTGTGAGTCTCCTTCCTGGAGTGTGGACGGCCTGGTGTGAGTCTCCTTCCTGGAGTGTGGACGGCCTGGTGTGAGCACTCCCCCAGGAGTGTGGACAGCCTGGTGTGAGTCTCCTCCAGGAGTGTGGACAGCCTGGTGTGAGTCTCCTCCAGGAATGTAGAGACTGGTGTGAGTCTCCTTCCTGGAGTGTGGACAGCCTGGTGTGAGTCTCCTTCCTGGAGTGTAGAGACTGGTGTGAGTCTACTTCCTGGAGTGTGGACGGCCTGGTGTGAGTCTCCTTCCTGGAGTGTGGACGGCCTGGTGTGAGTCTCCTTCCTGGAGTGTGGACGGCCTGGTGTGAGTCTTTTTCCTAGAGTATGGCTTGGTGTGAATCTTCTTCCTGGAGTGTGGACATCCTGGTGTGAGTTTTCTTTCTGCAGTGTGGACGGCCTACCCCGGGGCTCTCGCTGCAGTGTGGACGGCCTACCCCGGCCTCCTCCTGGAGTGTGGACGGCTCACGGGAGAGGAGAACACGCCTTCCGCGTCTCCCACAGGCCTCAAGCCCCACCTGGGCCCCACCCTAATAACCTCAGGGAAATCAGTGCCCCGGTGCCCTGTGATCTGCGGGAGGCGCAGCGCAGTCCACCGCGCAGTATGAGGAAAGGAAACCCCTTCCCCTCACGGGGGTGCTGGGCGGGGCCGACTCAGCCCCACGAGGAGCGTTTCCAGAGCTCTGCTCCCAGCCTCACCCCCTTGGCTGAAGGAACCCCGTGCGTCCTCCCGTTGGCGTCTCCAGCGGGTCCCGTGTCTGCTACCGGAGTCTTCCCGACTCTGGCTAGCAGCAAACGCCGTCGGCCGGCGTGGGCTTCCGGGCCCATCCACGGGTGAAAACGAACACCAAGACACCCCGAGAATGTACTCGGAGCATAAAGGCAGTGATGAATTTGGAAAGTTCCACATTTCTACCGTTGCTTGGGAAAATCCCTGCTCCTAATCGAATGTGTAAGACTCGTTTTAATTCCCAAGTGTTAGTTGGGCCTCGGAGTCGACAGTCACGGGACCACCCGTCCTCTCTCCGGAAAATGCTGCTCCTAAGATGAACGTTCACTGCAAATTAAACTTTCAGCCCTCTGACGGCCTGGACGGTCCAGGAGCCCGAGAAGGACGGGCTCCTCGCACCCCCGTGCGAGCCCAGCCCTTGCTGGCGTCCTGTGGGGTGGGCCCAGCTCTGCCCTGTCCGTGGGCCGGGGGGGGGCTGGCCCCGTGGACAGCCAGCCTGGGCGGCCGGGCACGGCCAGAGCAGCTTTCAAGGTCACGGTGACGCAACTGCAGCGCTCCGGAGGCCGGGCCGGAAGGGCGGCAGCTCCAGGCCGGACCGGGCTGCCGGCAAGGCCCGGGCTCTCCCCACGGCTCGAGTGGAATCGAATGTGACACGACCTCTTCAGCCCCGTCCTTCACGTGGGTCTCCCTCCTGACAACCTCCTAACAACGGCGCCTCTTAGGAGTTTTCCGCTCGTGCGGTGCTCAGGAATCGAACCCAGGGCTCCGTGCGTGCTAGGCAAGCCCTCTACCACTGAGCCACGTTCCCAGCCAGACTTTTCGTTTTACATCTTCCAAGTGACACTGTAAATGCTTAGAAACCATTCATCTGCACGCCATGAGGATGTTAAAAGGCCTGTCACACCCGTCATTTTCCTGAGACACCGAGCCAGCGTGGACGGGCGAGGTGGCAGCGGACGCAGGGCTGGCGAGCGTGCATCTGGAGGAGGACCCCCCCTCCCCCCGCCGAGTCCCGCGTGCCCCCGGGGCCGGGGTCTGCCCCTCGCCTCCGTGGCACCGCCACCGGTCGAGCAGTCTCCACTGGGAGCAATGTTTGGAAGCTGTGGAGCAGCTGAAGGCGTGGATTCGAGACGCCCGTGAGCCCCCACACGGGAAGCCCCGGACGCGTCAGTCACGGGAGAGCGCGGCCTGCTGGTTACACAATGCTTCCTTTGAGCATTAAGACTGGAAACACGCACTCCGCGAAACGACACAAGTTATCTTTGTATTTCAGCATTCTAAAGTATCATTTAGGTACGCAGATGCTATGGAGTATTTTTGTTTTAATTGTCATGATTTCAAAGTCAAAAATTTTACTATGCTCAAAAGTTTTACTGAGAGGGGCTGGGAACGTGGCCCAGTGGTAGAGCGCTCGCCTGGCAGGCACGAAGCCCTGGGTTCGATTCCCCAGCACCACATATACAGAAAACGGCCAGAAGCGGCGCTGTAGCTCAAGTGGCAGAGTGCTAGCCTTGAGCAAAAAGAAGCCAGGGACAGTGCTCAGGCCCCGAGTTCAAGCCCGAGGAAAAGAAAAAAAAAATCACTGAGACAGTGCAAAGGAAGGGATGACATTGCCCACAAAGAAATGTGCTTATTACCTGGCTTATGAAATGGTAACTACTCTGTGTATCACTGTTACAATAATAATAGTCATTTTTTACAGAGAATGAGAGTGTATACTTGTAATCTCACTACTCAGGAGGCCGAGGAAAGAAGACTGAGAGTTGGAGTTCATCCCGGGCTACGCAGTGAGACCCTACCCCCCCTAAATTGTTCTTTCTTGTTTTAACTGACGGAGCGAGCACTGCAGCCCCACACGCTTGGGGGCCTGTGGCGCGGGGACCGCGCGTCTGGGGACCCCGGCCGACCATGACATTGGAAAGGAGGAAGAAGGTGGGAACGCCCCCTAGCCAGAGAGCGCTTGCTTAGTGCGCTCAAGGCTCCGAGCCCCGTCTCCAGTCACACAAAATAAAATTACCGATAGGTGACCAATTCACCAAAGTCAAGGGAACGTTGGCCCAATTTTATTTTTATTACTTAGTGCCAGTACTGGGGCTTGACCTCGGAGCCTGGAAGGTTTGCCCTGGCTTTCTCCACGCAAGGCTAGCACTCTACCACTTGACCCACAGCTCCACTTCTGGCTTTTCTGGAAGCTTATTGGAGATAAGAATCTCACAGTCTTTTCTGTCTGGGCTGGTTTTGAACCGTGATTCTCAGATCTCGAGTCTCCTGAGGCGTTAGGACTACAGGGGTAGCCACCGGTAGCCTGCTCCAATTTTATTTAGATTGAGATTTTAATTACTTTTCTTATATATAATATTCTAAACTTATAGACAGCAATACCTGTAACCACCTGCTTGGCTCAAAACTCTCGAGTCTTCTAGAACACCATAGGCTTGTGTTTTGTGAGGAACAGACTGCTAGTGTCTGACTCCTTCCCATTAGATGTCTAAGTCTGGCCACGACTGTAACCGATTCTTCATTACCCAGGGACCACTGCACTAAAGATGGCTTCCCCACGCTGGCCTTTCATAGCGCACCCAGCGATCAGCAAGGCAGAGCGGCCTCTGACCTCGCACACGTCTGGCCCGACCGCGGAAGCCGCACACGGAGGTGGTTTCCGCTCTGAGATGGGCTGGGTGCCTCGGCCTTCTCTGGCACCTTCTGGCACGTGTCTGCCTTTGGTGTCTGCCTTCCTTTCCGCCTCGGTGCCTACCCCCCCGTCTCCTCCTGTACCTGCTTCTGTGCCCCTCTCCTGTGCCCACCCTCTGTCCACGCCCCTCTCTGCGTCATCTTCTGTGTCCCTCTCCTGTGTCCCTCTCCGGTGCCCACCCTCTGTCCACGCCTCTCTCTGCGTCATCTTCTGTGCCCCTCTCCGGTGCCCACCCTCTGTCCACGCCTCTCTCTGCGTCATCTTCTGTGTCCCTCTCCTGTGCCCCTCCCCGGTGCCCACCCTCTGTCCACGCCTCTCTCTGTGTCATCTTCGGTGTCGCCCATCGTTCTCTGTCCCTTCTGTCTACCCCCTGTGCCCACAGTGACATCTCGGGGAGGCGGCCGGCACCCTCCCCGCTCTGCGGAGTCTCCCGTGCTCTGAGCCACGAATCCCGGGACACGCCGCCTCGCCCACGCCCACGGGGCTGGGGGCCCGAGTGCTGTGGCTCTCAGATAATCCACCATTGGACGATGCTTCGCAGAGCCCCGTGTCTCCGTGCTCGCCCTTGTCATCTTAGCGGCTCAGGAAGCTGGGATGAGGAGCGACGTGGTTCGAGGCTAGCCCGGACGGGACGGTCCCGGGGGCTCCCCCCTGTGGAGAGCTGGAGGTGGGGACCACGCCTGTTATCCTAGCCGCAAAGCAGAGCCTAAACGAGGCAGACCTGGGCCAGGCGCATACACAAGAAAGAACTATGACCTCGGCTCAGAGAACAACCAGCAAAAGATGGGGCTGGGGGCCTGGATTCACGGCAAAGCACTTGCCCAGCAAGCCTGGGGCACCGAGTTCAAGCCCCAGTCCTGCCGAAATAGAAATCAACTAAAATCTTCACATACTTCCAAGTGTTCAAATGTTTTGGGGAACACTGTATTTTTGTTTCTTTGGCCTCCTCTACGCCATTTATCACACGTATTTGTGCCCAGATCCTGGTTAGAAGAGGACGCTCAACGCGTATTGAAATGAGTTTCTTCACTCTGGTGAGAGAGGCAGCCTGGCAATGTCTGGGGGAAAAAGCGAGCTGCCTTTCCTCACCTCGCTCCTGGCGCCTGGCTGCCGACCCCAGGGCGCGCCGGGAAAACATCAGAAGCACTCTTTCCCAGAGCTTACTCTCCAGAGCTCACAAAGCACCCAAAATGAAAGCAGCCAGGCCTCCTGCCCGTGATCCTAGCTACTCAGGAGGCTGAGGCCTGAGCATCACAGCTCAAAGCCGGGTGGGGGGGGGGAGACTCTTATCTCCAATTAACCAGCAGAGAAGTGGAGCTGTAGCTCAAGTGGTCAAACGCCAGCCTTGAGTAAAACAGTTAAGGATCCATGTCCAGGCCTAAGTTCAAGTCTCAGTACCAGCAGGTAAACAAATATATAAATAGGTTTTACGTTTAAAAACCAACAATAGCTGTTGTGAAACCTAGACCCAGGTACATGACCACGTCACTATGACAAGTGACAAGTTAGCACATGTACATGAAGTCCACAGTAGAAATAGCACAGGTACCGACTTTCACGTCTTATCCCCTGGAGCTTTTCTTTGACTCCCATCCCACGAGCTTCCTCTTGAATCGGCTTCCAGAAACCTCCGCCGTCCCTCGCGCTCTTCGAGACTCCACGCCTGGTCAGCTCGTCTTGCAGGCCTACCGTCTTGTTCTCAGAAGAGCGAGTGTGTCCGTATATACAGCCCGGTGACACGCTCACGCCCCACCGTGACTGCTGTGGATGGATTTGAACGAGTGTGTCGGTATATACAGCCCGGTGACACGCTCACGCCCCACCGTGACTGCTGTGGATGGATTTGAACCCGCGTGTCGGTGTATACAGCCCGGTGACACGCTCACGCCCCACCGTGACTGCTGTGGATGGATTTGAACCCGCGTGTCGGTGTATACAGCCCGGTGACACGCTCACGCCCCACCGTGACTGCTGTGGATGGATTTGAACCCGCGTGTCGGTGTATACAGCCCGGTGACACGCTCACGCCCCACCGTGACTGCTGTGGATGGATTTGAGTGTGTCGGTATATACAGCCCGGTGACACGCTCACCACCCACCGTGACTGCTGTGGATGGATTTGAACCCGCGTGTCGGTGTATACAGCCCGGTGACACGCTCACGCCCCACCGTGACTGCTGTGGATGGATTTGAACCCGCGTGTCGGTGTATACAGCCCGGTGACACGCTCACCACCCACCGTGACTGCTGTGGATGGATTTGAACCCGCGTGTCGGTGTATACAGCCCGGTGACACGCTCACCACCCACCGTGACTGCTGTGGATGGATTTGAACCCGCGTGTCGGTATATACAGCCCGGTGACACGCTCACGCCCCACCGTGACTGCTGTGGATGGATTTGAACCCGCGTGTCGGTATATGCAGCCCGGTGACACGCTCACGCCCCACCGTGACTGCTGTGGATGGATTTGAACCCGCGTGTCGGTGTATACAGCCCGGTGACACGCTCACGCCCCACCGTGACTGCTGTGGATGGATTTGAACCCGCGTGTCGGTATATACAGCCCGGTGACACGCTCACGCCCCACCGTGACTGCTGTGGATGGATTTGCAAACCTTTCTGAGCGCAGAACTTAGGTTCACCTGGACAGGCCATGCCCAGCCCCCCCCCCCCCAGTACTGCCACGCCTTTGACAATCTGTCCTTAAATTCGGCATGCTTATCAAATTTAAGGGAACAATCAAGGCAGGCGGGCTGTTTTTCTTTCTTTCTTTGCTGCTCTATTTCTGTATATGTGGTGCTGAGGAATCGAACCCAGGGCTTCGGGGCGGGCGAGGGGAGGGGAGGGGGAGAGGGGAGGGCAGGGGAGCGCTCTGCCACCAGGCCCCGCCCCCAGCCCTCCTGGGCGAGGCCGCCTGGGTAGCGGGGCCTCGTGTGTGCGGGGTGCGGGGTGTGCGGGGCGGGGTGCGGGATGGGGGGAACGGAACGGGGCGCGGGCCTGGTGCAGGCGCTGCCGTGAGCGGTTGGGGGGCGGCCTGGGGCGTCTCCCGCCCCCCCCCGCCCGCGCCCCGTTTTGGGCGGAGGAGCCCCCGCCCCGCAGAAGGCCTCGTCCAGGCCCAGTGGGGAATTCAGATCACCCGGGCCCGGGACTGGGAAGGCGGCGGCGCGGGGACCCCGGGCGGGGCGCGGACCCTCACTCTGGGCGCTGGGGGCCGCGGGGCGCGGACCTCCGAGGCCCCGCCCTGTCCTACCAGGTAGACGGCGGGGCGTGGCGGGGCCCCCGGGTGCGGAGGGGCGCGCGGGTGCGGAGGGGCGCGGCGGGGCGCGCGGGTGCGGAGAGGGGCGCGGCGAGGGGCGCGGCGGGGCCCCCGGGTGCGGAGGGGCGCGGCGGGGCGCGCGGGTGCGGAGAGGGGCGCGGCGAGGGGCGCGGCGGGGCCCCCAGGTGCGGAGGGGCGCGGCGGAGCCCCCAGGTGCGGAGGGGCGCGGCGGGGCCCCCGGGTGCGGAGGGGCGCGGCGGGGCCCCCGGGTGCGGAGGGGCGCGGCGGGGCCCCC
Source organism: Perognathus longimembris pacificus (assembly GCF_023159225.1). NCBI lineage: Eukaryota > Metazoa > Chordata > Mammalia > Rodentia > Heteromyidae > Perognathus > Perognathus longimembris. Next base: position 71,362,050 of record NC_063169.1, read on the forward strand.
GGGTGCGGAGGGGCGCGGCGGGGCCCCCGGGTGCGGAGGGGCGCGGCGGGGCCCCCGGGTGCGGAGGGGCGCGGCGGGGCCCCCGGGTGCGGAGAGGGGCGCGGCGGGGCCCCCGGGTGCGGCGAGGGGCGCGGCGGGGCCCCCGGGTGCGGCGAGGGGCGCGGCGGGGCCCCCGGGTGCGGAGAGGCCCCGGGCCCGCGGCGCGCTGGGCTCCCCGCCTCGCCTCCGCCGCCCCCGGAGGGCCCCGGGTGGCCGGGCCGGCGCGGTAGCTGGGTAACCAAGCTGCCAACAAATGACAAGTAAACACCCAGCCACAGGAAGCCATTAGGAAGAGTGGGCGCTAATGAGCGCGCCCCGGGGGCCGCCGCCGCCCGGAACGACCGGGGATTGCCCGGCGCAATCCGGAGCCCGCGCCCCGCTGGCAGCCATAAAGCTGTTTGTAGTCTCCGGGCCCGCGAGTGTGCAAGGCCCTCCCCCCACCCCACCCCTCCACCGCCTGTGATCACCCCCCATCTGGGGTCCCCCACCCTGTGATCTCCCTCCCCATCTGTGATCGCCCTCCCCCGTCTGTGATCCCCCCGTTCTGTGATCGCCCCCATTCTACGATCTCCCCCATCTGTGATCGCCCCCATTCTACGATCTCCCCCATCTGTGATCGCCCCCATTCTACGATCTCCCCCATCTGTGATCGCCCCCATTCTACGATCTCCCCCCATCTGTGATTCCCCGTTTTGTGATCTCCTCCGTCCTGTGATCGCCTCTCATCTGTGATTCTCCCCCACTCCTGTGGTAACTTCTTCTAACAGGGGGGGCGCTGGGTTGGAGGGGCAGCAAGGCTCCCCAGCTCCAAGGTGAAGGCATCCGAGGAGACACGGGACCCCTAAACGGCCACCACAAGAAAAGTAGCCAAGGGATGTTTGTTCCATTTTCCAGCTAGTCTTTGGAAATGGTTTTTCTCAAAAAGCAACTGTGCATACACCTGTGTGTGTGTGTGCGTGTGCGTGTGTGTGCACGTGTGTGCTCCCACGTTGGTCCTGGGCGCTGTCCTGAGCTTTTGTGCTCCAGGCCAGCCGCCTACCACTTGAGCCACAGCTCACGCCCAGCTTTTTAATGAGAGATCAAAGTCTCACCCACCTTCCTGCCCCGGCTAGCTTTGAACCAGAATCCTCCTGAATAGCTGGGATTACAGGTGTGCGTCACCCACAGCCCAGCGCTGTTGAGTCACTGGAGTTTCACAGCCTCGGCCGTCTGGCCAGCACTAATTACCTAGGGTCCCAGCCGCACAGTGGACCCCAGGCCTCAGAGCTGCCCTGCCTGGAGGACCCCGCCCGCCCACTGTGCCCTCCAGCGGCCGCCGGGGGCCTCGGCACCCCCCTGGGCCTCGGGGAGTCAGCCCTAGACCACACACAGCGGGCACAGGAACTTGCGGGGAGACCAGCAGGACCCTGCTTTCTGTGCTGTCTCACACACTTGAGGGCCTTTGGGGGAAAGAGTCAGGGCCTCCTGGATTTCCTAGGCAGCATCCAGTCCTTTCTGTTTGTTTCTGGTGCTGGTCTAGGGCTTAAACTCAGAGTCTGGGTGCTGTCCCTGAGTTCTTTTGCTCAAGGCCAGTGCTCTATCACTGGAGTCACTGCTCCACCTCTAGGCTTCTTTTCCTTCTCCCTCCCTCCCTCCCTCCCTCCCTCCCTCCCTCCTGGTTGAGCTAGGGTCTGGCTCACTGCCGGGGCGCACACATGGATCACTGAAGTGAGGCCCTCAGCACCAGGGAGCCACGGCAAGAAGCTGGGGACAAACCCTGAAGAGAGAAACCAGTGCAGGGAGTCCTGGGCCTTGGACTCAGGGCCTGAGCACTGTCCCTGGCTTCTTCCCGCTCAAGGCTAGCACTCTGCCACTTGAGCCACAGCTCCACTTCTGGCCGTTTTCTGTATGTGTGGTGCTGGGGATTCGAACCCAGGGCTTCACGTATACGAGGCAAGCGCTCTACCACTAGGCCATATCCCCAGCCCAGCACCTACATTTTTGCTTCTGTAGTTGGCTTCTGTAGTCTGCTTGGCTTGCAAAACACAAAGTTGGAAAGAGTCCATTTAATGCATGACACCCCCCCCCCCCCCGCCCCGGGCTGCGTCTGGGTTCCCTATACCTAGGAGCAGTTCCAGCCAGTTAGAGCTGGCTATTGACAATGCCTTTTTGCTAGTTCACAAATGACATCATCATTAAGACCCCGTTTCGAGCCCGGGGTCTGCTCCCTGGGGTCCCCGGCTTGTTATATCCCCGATGTGTGCTCCCCACCGAGCCAGGACACACACACACGCCCCCCCCCCCCCCCCCCCAGCCTCACAAGCTTCTCGGCCAGGTGCCTTACAGCTACAGACCTCCAGGCCTCGGCCTCTGCTAACCGCATGCCTGACTGCAGCGCCGCTTCTTCCCGCGGTACCGCCTCGCTCTCTGCTGTGGGTTGGAAACAGACGTCCATCGCCGGTAGGAGTGGTGAGCAAAGACGGCTGTTTTGTTTTGTCGTGCGTTTTAAGAGTCTACGAGGCCTGTAATCCCAGCTACTCGGGCTGAGATCCGAGTCACGGCGTGGTGCCAGCCTGGGCGGGAAAGTTCCCAGGAGACGCTCCTCTCCAGCCAACCACTCCAACATGGAAGTGGAGCCGTGGCTCAAAGTAGTAGAGCACTAGGCCTGAGCCAAAGAGCTCAGGGACAGTGCCCAGGCCCTGAGTTCAAGCCCCATGACTGACTCAATTAAAAACAAAAATAAGAGTCTATTAGGAAACCAGGGAAAAGCAAAAAATAAAAAGGGGGGGGGTGACATTGTCCAAGAAAATAAAAGAAAGATACACATTACCTGACATGTGAAATGGTAACTCCTCTGTACAACACCTTAATAATAACAATAAAATTACATTTTAATAAAGGAATCTTATGAGAAGCAGAGCTGTGGCTCAAGCGGTAGAAGGCAGGCTTAAGCAAAACAGTCAAGCAAACACACAAGGCCCTGAGTTCAAGTCCCAGTCCGGGCATAAAAAGCATCTATGAGAAAACCACAACAAGAATCGGGTATTTATTTGTTTCCCACACCACCCGGAGGGCTGGGGGTGGGGCCCTGAGCCCCCCCAGGCCCCCCCAGGAACCATTAAAAGTTAAAAAGGAAAAGAAGCTGGTTTCCTGAGCCGCTCCTCTGCTCCTCCTCCTTCCTGCCGCTTCTCACCTCCTCCTTCTCCTGCCTCCTGTCCTCCAGCACCAAGTCCAGGGATCCAGACCCCTCACCCCCTTGCAGCGGCCTAGCCCCTGAGAGTCAGTGAGGAAGGGCTGGGAGGGCGGCTTAGCGGCAGAGTGCTCGCCTCGCATACATGGAGCCCTGGGTTCGATTCCTCAGCACCACATAGATGGAAAAAGCCAGAAGTGGGGGCTGGGGATATGGCCTAGTGGCAAGAGTGCTGGCCTCGTATACATGAAGCCCTGGTTCGATTCCCCAGCACCACACATACAGAAAACAGCCAGAAGTAGCACTGTGGCTCAAGTGGCAGAGTGCTAGCCTTGAGCAAAAAGAAGCCAGGGACAGTGCTCAGGCCACGAGTTCAAGCCCCAGGACTGGCAAAGGAAAAAAAGTCAAGGTGAAGAACTGCTGGACGGATGATCACATGAGATGATGCTAAGCAAAATCATCTCCAAGATGTGGAGACAAGCGGTTTATCGTTGATGTTATTTTTAACGAACTATGTGAAATTCTTCCTTTTTTCTTCTGTTTGTCTTCCCTGTGGTTCAGCCCCTTTTGTCACGGTGTTTGATTCTCGTACCCTGGGTACTTTATATATGTTCGTCTGAATTAGGGGAGGGGAGGGGAACATGAAAATGGTGAGGCAAAGGGTAAAAGGAGAACCAATGCAACAGCGACACCTACAAGACAGGGTGCTGTAAACCAACGCTACACCTGGGGGGTGGGGGGGAGGGAGGGGGGAGAACAACGAGGGAGGAGGTAACAAGTTAGACAGGAAACGTACTCACTACCTAACATACGCAGCTGTAACCCCTCTGAACATCACCTTGGCAGTAAAAATCTAAAATAAATAAATGCATAAAAAAGAAAAATTAAAAAAAAACTGCTGGAGATGAAGGCCTGTGAAAGGAGAATCAGGGAAAGTGAGGAGGAGCAGGCCGGCTGGGGCTGGTTCCGAGCGGCCTCCCGCGGGCCCCTCCCCCCGGCAGAGCCTCCCCGGGGGAAACGGAGGCCAAGGTGCCTGAAATGTTACTAAGTGATCGCCACTGGCACGGGCTTCAAACGCTGGGTGAAGCTTTTACCAAAACACATGCAGACCCCCGGCCCACCCTGCAGTCCCAGCTCTTGGGAAGATGAGGCAGGGGAATTGCGAGTTCAAAGCCAGCCTGGGCGACCCTGTCTCCACACAGACAAACCCCAAACAAACCAAATGCAGGCTTGCTTTCATCTTTGGTTCCACTGACGTTAATAAAGCAAGAAAGCAGATTTACCTAGTGCTTAACAACTGCCAAGTACTCTCTCTGTCTCTCTCTGTCTCTCTGTCTCTCTGTCTCTCTGTCTCTCTCTCTCTCTCTCTCTCTCACACACACACACACACACACACAATTTCTGCAGGTAGACAGCAACGGCGGACATTGGGTTTAGGGTTGGAATTGCGCAGTTTAATTGCATGCCAGGCACCTAGCGCATTGCCCCCAGGGTAGCGCTCCGTTCTTCATTCCAGACAGTACAAAGTGAAACAAAACGATTCCTAGAGTTTGTTAGATTTCTAAATAGCTCAAATTTTACAGTTTTTACATCTTTGCTCCTAAGAAAAATGAAGTCACTAACGCAAATGATGACGTTTAAGTACATAACAAATCAGCCAAAGAGAAAAGCTTTTGCCCCAAACCCCTTGTGACGGTGTAGCAGTCTTGTGAAACTATTACTGCCCAGGCCCAGCCCCACGCCGGGGGCCCAGGCCGGTCCTCCCAGCTACTCAGGAGGCTGAGATCTGAGGGTGGCAACTGGAAGCCAGCCTGGGCAGGAAAGCCTCCATGAGACTCTTATCTCCAATTGATGATTCCAAAATCAGAAGTGGAGTTGTGGCTAAAGTGGCAGAGCTCTAACCTCGAGCAAAAGAGCTCCGGGACAGCGTCCATGCACTGAGTTCAAGCCCCGTGACTGACAAAACCCCCACTGGGCCCTTCAGTGCTCTGCAGGGGGGGCGGCTTACCTTGTTACTTTGGGCAGGTAACTTGTTTACACTTACTTATTTCCACAAACATCTTGTTGAGGATCTTTTACAAATCCCCTCATAGGGACATGAAGACCACAGTTCAGTAATTATCCCCCCCCCCCAAAAAAAAGCATCCGTACAATGAACTCCATGCAAAAGTCACCCCTCTGTAGCACCCCCGTTTCCCGAGAATCTCTGAGACTCTCGCCTATGGCTTTAGAAAAGAAACCCCAACTCTCACTGGAGCTTGTGAAGGAGAGAGGAGGGGGAGAGGAGGAGGAGGGGAGGGGAGGGGGAGAGAAGGAGGGGGGAAGGGGACTCCCCTTTAAAGTGGAGAGGATTTTCTTTTAGGAAGGAAACTCCCGAGGAAGTTGTTTGAAGGCAAATAAACGTCCAGGATGCGGTGGCAAAAGGTGTGAAGGTGGGCGCGCTTTGATTCCTTCGGCGTCTGTGGGGCGTCCCCACAGCCCGGTATGTGCATACTAATGGGGTGCGGAACAGCCCTGGGCGGGGCGGGCAGGCCTGGCCCTTCGAGGTCAACAGAAAGCTCCGGGTGTGCTTTCCTCTCCTCCCAGAGGGCCTGGGAGTGGATGGGGGGGGACCCGGGTGTGTGGAGTGGAGGTGGGGGGGCGGGGTGTGTGGAGTGGACGTGGGGGGCCGGGTGTGTGGAGTGGACGTGGGGGGCTGGGTGTGTGGAGTGGACGTGGGGGGCTGGGTGTGTGGAGTGGACGTGGGGGGATCCGGGTGTGTGGAGTGGACGTGGGGGGCCGGGTGTGTGGAGTGGACGTGGGGGGCTGGGTGTGTGGAGTGGACGTGGGGGGCCGGGTGTGTGGAGTGGACGTGGGGGGCTGGGTGTGTGGAGTGGACGTGGGGGGATCCGGGGTGTGTGGAGTGGACGTGGGGGGCCGGGTGTGTGGAGTGGACGTGGGGGGCTGGGTGTGTGGAGTGGACGTGGGGGGCCGGGTGTGTGGAGTGGACGTGGGGGGCTGGGTGTGTGGAGTGGACGTGGGGGGGCCGGGTGTGTGGAGTGGACGTGGGGGCTGGGTGTGTGGAGTGGACGTGGGGGGCTGGGTGTGTGGAGTGGACGTGGGGGGATCCGGGTGTGTGGAGTGGACGTGGGGGGCCGGGTGTGTGGAGTGGACGTGGGGGGACCCGGGTGTGGAGCCAGTGAGTTTTCTGGAAGGCGTAAGCCTCACCTTCCAAGCCTTCGGGTGACTCTACCTCCCTCCCCTCCCCTCCCCTCCCCTCCGCCCCCCCCCCAGGGCCGTGGGCTGCAGCAGAGCTGGGTGGGGGGCTCGGCTTCTGGGCCCCTCCCAGGCTGGGCCGCCTGAGTCCCTGCCGGGGGAGGACCGCCCGCCCCCCGCCCGCCCCCCGTTTCCCAGCCCCGGCCACCGTCCCCACGCAGACGCGGAAGCGCGGGTGCCCATAGGGGGCGGCGGGGCCGAGCGGAGGGGGCGTCTTCTTCACCCCGAGAGGGAACACAGGGAGCAGGCTTGCACACTGGGGTCACCCGTCCTGTCCTGGAGGGCGGGAGGTGACGTCCCGTCACCAGGTTACCCCCCACCTCGACATCTGTCACCGCATCACCTACCCCTTCCTTCCAGAACAGCCCGATCAGGCTGTGGGGCCAAGTTGAGATCAGGGTATTTGGTGTCCTGTGCCCATGGGGCAGGGGGGGCTCTCCCGAGCGGGGCTGCGTGTGCGCGTCTGTTTCAAGGGTGCCCACTGGCTCACGGGGCAGAGGGGGCTCTCCCGAGCGGGGCTGCGTGTGCGCGTCTGTTTCAAGGGTGCCCACTGCTCCTAGCTGAGACGCTTGTCATGTCCACCTCGGGTCCCCCTCCCCCCAGCTCTCCCCCTCTCCCACTCCGCCTGTGTGCATCGGTGGCTCGGGACCCAGGTCGGGGTCTGCTTTGGGTGGGGCCTGCCCCCCGAGTTCTCAGGGGCCCCGTCACGCGGGGGGCGCCGCATTTCAGGTCCACGGCGGCTGCTATCGGTCGGAGCCCCGTCAGTCCCGCAGGCCTGGAATCCCCGCCACTCCCGGATCTGGGGGTCCCCGCGCGAAGCGGGCTTGGGCGGGGGCCACCAGGACGCTGAAGGGGAGCAAGAACCAAGGGCTAGCACCCAGGCCCTGACGTCCACCCCAGCACTGGCACACGCACGCACGCACGCGCACGCACACGCGCACGTCGGTCCACCCGAGGCCCCGCTGACGGGAGACACGCAGGCGTACTCGCTGGGACTGGGACTTGGGTGCAGTGGCCCCGCCCGCCCACGGGGAGCCCCCCCCGCCCCCCCTCTGCAGACTCGGGGTCCCACGGGCCACGGCGGAGCCGGACGCCCTCAGCCACACCCTCTCCCCGACACGCGTGGATCGGCACCGCCGCCCCGGCCGGGCCGGCCCAGATCCCTCCCCAACCTCCGGCCCCCCGACGGCCCCCGCGCGGATCCTCCCCGCCGGCCACCAGACGCCCCGGGCTGCCTCCGGAAGCCTCCGGACCGGCGCCGCCCCGAAGCAACTCACGCGGCGCGGCCGGGAATTGGGCTCCGGCCTCGGCTAGGCCGGTGGCCAGCTGCGCGGCGCGGGCTCTGCGCTGGGTGGGGAAACGCTGGGAGCTACGGGGGAGGGAGGGCTCCCCCCCATGTCTGCTAACCAGCCCGTCCCCCCCACCAGAGGGCGCCGCGAAGCCGGGGACCGCCCAGGAAGGCTCGGGCTCCCCCAGCCCTGCGGCTCCCCCACCCCACCAGAGACACCCAGTCACTTAGGAAGCGCACGGCACCTGCCAGGCCCGCAGAGACAGGGCGGAGCTGCTGGGGCTGCAGACTCAGAAGACGTGCGTCATGGGATCTCCGGCCCGTGGCCAGGGCCACGCGTGAGAATATGAACTAAGACATTGAACAGGGGCCATTAAAGGCACCACGGTGACACACATGGACCCCACCTGCTCCACAAGACCCGCCGTGGCTTCCCTGTGACCTACGCTGCCTTCCGCTGACCAGGGCATCCTCGGCCACACGGGCACAGAGACAGAGACAGGGACAGGGACACGCAAGGACACACACAGAGACACGGACACAGACACGCGTGGATACACAGAGACATGGACACAGACACAGACACGCATGGAAACACACACAGAGACATGGACACAGACACGCATGGAAACACCACAGAGACATGGACACAGACACAGACATGCGTGGATACACAGACAGAGACATGGACAAAACATGTATGAACACACACAGAGAGACACACAGGCTCAGACCCACAGAGACATGGACATGGACACGCATGAACACACACAAAGACACTCAGACACACAGACACACATAGAGAGACACGCAGGCACAGACACACACACAGACACATGGGCACTGACACACAGACACACACATAGATACGCAGACACAGACACACAGGCACAGACCCACACAGACATGGACATGGACACGCATGAACACACACGCAGACACACAGACACACAGGCACACGTAGAGATGCATGGACACACAGAGACCGACCCACACACAGACACACGGATACACAGACACGCAGGCACACATGAGGACACACACGGAATATGTGCATCAAATCTGGATTGGGGTAAGGTCTGCAGAGTTCAGCAAGCCCCGCAGCTGTGGCCAGTGGAGGTGGCCGTCACGGTGGCCGTCACGGTGGCGGTCACGGTGGTGGTCATGGTGGCTGTCACGGTGGCCGGCACGGTGGCCGTCACGGTGGCTGGCAGAAAGCCCCTGGCAGAGCCAAGCCCGCCTGCAGCAAGACCTTGGGGCTCCACTGGCTGCTGTCCCTGGCTCGCAGACAGTAGACGAACAGGAGCCACTTTGGGGAGGAAGGGATGGGGGGCTAGGCAAGATCACCCCAAAGGCCGACCGAAACACCCTAAAAGAAACGGTCTTTCCAAGCTCAGCGAGGCATGTGAGAGTCAAGCAAGACAGCCTGCGGCACAGGCGTCCCGCCCCCCCCCCCCCCCCGCCGTGTCCCCGGGCCGCGCTCACCTCTCCCCGAGGCCAGAGGGCGCCCCCATGCGGTCCGGAGGTGCAGGCTCACCCCGCAGAGCCGGGGACCCTGGAGCGTCCGCGCCGCCGCCAGCCGCGCCCACCACGGTCACCGTGTCACCGTCTCCAGGCCCGCGACGCCCGGCGCTCAGGGGCCACGGCGGCTCCTCCGGGGCGGGGCACCCCGTCCACGCGCGCCGACGCGAGGCCCGAGCCCACGCCGCGGCGGCTCTGCGGCGGCCCCGGGAGCGCCCCGGCCCCCCGGGAGGCCGAGGTCGAGGGCCAGGGGCTGCAGCGCCAGCCGGGAGGGAAAGGCTAGAGGACGCCACCGGGCCCTGAGTTCAAATCCCAGCGTGGGCACACATAGGAGAAAAGAAGCCCGGAGCTGTTTAACACCCCGACTCCCACCTCATCTCTGCCATGACACCTGCGCCATCTAAACCCGGGCCCCCGGCCTGAGCAGACGCCACCCCCCCCCCCCGCTTCTTCTCGGGGAGCTTGTCACCCCAGGAACGGCCGCCCACGCCTGCCCGCGCCACACAGTCGAGAGCACTGCGGCGCGCGGGACAGAAGCTCTGCGCCACCCCCCACGGCCGCGCCGCAGACACGGGCTCCTGGGCAGGGAAGCTGCGCGTGCGTGTGTGCGTGTGTGCGTGTGTACGTGCGTGCATGTGTGCGTGCATGCGTGCGTGCGTGCGTGCGCGTGCGTGTGCGTGAAGGCTGCAGTGTGTCTGTGTTGGGGGAACAGCCGCAGGGACACGTGTGTGGCCGAGGGCTTTGGTGACGTCTGCCATTCCATGCACACTTTCCCAGGCGGCCGCGCACGGGGCCAGGACGGGGCCAGGACGGGGCCAGCACGGGGCCAGGACGGGGCCAGGACGGGGCCAGCACGGGGCCAGGACGGGGCCAGGACGGGGCCAGCACGGGGCCAGGACGGGGCCAGCACGGGGCCAGCACGGGGCCAGCACGGGGCCAGCACGGGGCCAGGACGGGGCCAGGACGGGGCCAGCACGGGGCCAGGACGGGGCCAGCACGGGGCCAGCACGGGGCCAGCACGGGGCCAGCACGGGGCCAGGACGGGGCCAGCACGGGGCCAGGACGGGGCCAGCACGGGGCCAGGACGGGGCCAGGACGGGGCCAGCACGGGGCCAGGACGGGGCCAGCACGGGGCCAGCACGGGGCCTGGCAGACCCGAGCGTGCACTGCGCGTGAAGAGTGCAGTGTCTGCTTCCGTAGGAAGCGAGCGGCCGTGCTGACGACGCGGGGATGCCACCGCGCCTCGGGAGGGGGCCGGGAGGGGGCCGGGAGGGGGCCGTTGTGATTTCTGAAGAGGGGACGGCAAGGGCTGCGCGGGTGTCCTCTTGGCCTCGGGGACACCAGCACCCACCAGCAGGGGGCGGCCTCGCCGCGCCCGCCGCCTGAGCACGCGGGCCATGCACGCCTGGGCACCCCCTCCCCCCAGCGCCACCGTCAAGATCACTGAGCATTTGAGCATGCAGGGGCTGGGGATGTGGCCTAGTGGCGAGAGCACTTGCCTCCTACACATGAAGCCCTGGGTTCGAATCCCCAGCACCACATATACAGAAAACGGCCAGAAGGGGCGCTGTGGCTCAAGTGGCGGAGTGCTAGCCTTGAGCGGGAAGAAGCCAGGGACAGTGCTCAGGCCCTGAGTCCAAGGCCCAGGACTGGCAAAAAAAAAGAGTGCAGAGAAACTCGTGTCTCCCACAGGGTTTCACCCACGGTCCTCTCCAGGGGGGCGGAGGGGAGGGAGGTCTGCGCTCCGGGCGCTGGGTTTGTTTTTGCCAAACATACCAACCCTGCCCCCCCCAAGTGCCCCGTTTGGTTTTCACAGGCCTGCTTCTCCCCACTCCCCCCCTCTCGCTTCCCCTGGGGCTCCCCGGGGAGACCCAGCACCAGTGGCCTCCAGGGGGGCCAGAGGCTGACCCTCGGGCTGCACCTCCCCACCCCCACCCCCACTCCCACCCCCACCCCCACCCCCACCCCCACCCCGCAGCTCTGGCTCCAGGCGCCAGGCCAACCGAGTTGCCACAACCCAGCAGCCATGGCAACCAGCCCGGAGCTGCGCCCAGCCCCCCACCGCCCCGGGCACCCAGCTCGCCGGCACAGCGCCCCTCCTCCGTCCCGAGTGACCCTCCCCTGCCCCCCAAGAACGCCGGCAGACTCAGGAGGGGCGCTCGGTGCGGGTCCCTGGGTCACCTGGCTGCCTCCTCGGGTCCGCCTGCATGGATGCGGGTCCTGGGGGGCAGGGGCGAGGCCGGCTCGTGCCCCCCGCCCCCGTGGGCCGCGCCCATCCAGGGGCCAGTGGGGAGGGCGGGGCCGAGGCCCCTGCTCCCCCGGCGGCCGCGCGGGGCCCCCCACGGGTGTCCCAGGGTCTCCACGCCCACGCGCACACCTGGACCATGGCGCCTCCGTCCTGACCGGGTCCGCCTCCCTCCAGCGCCCTGCGAGGCTGTTTCCTGGACAGCAGCAGCGGCGGCGGGGTGCGCGTGGCCAGCCCTCCCCCGCCCCCAGCCCCCCCTTCCCCTGTGGCCTTCCCTCCGGGGCTGCAGGCCAGTGAGGCCAGCGCCCCCTGCTGGCCTTTCCCTCCCCCCCTGCTGCCCCGCCCCCCCCCCCCCCCCCCCGTGGTCAGAGGCGCCGCCCCTTCCTGCGGCGGAAGCCACTCACCGGCCCGCTGCGGCAGGCCAGTACCGAGGGACCGGGTAGCGGGGTGACGCGGGGGTGCACAGTGACAGGCCCCCGGGGCAGGGCGTGAGCGAGGCCCCTCCCCCTCCCGTTCCCGGCCCGCGGCGCCCGCGCGAGGCCACGAGCCACAGACCACGGCCGCCGTCCTGAAGCCGTGCCCCGCGGTGAGACCCGAGGGCGACGGGGCTGGGCCCCCCCTCTGCACGTGGGGGGCGTGGAGGCGCCGACTGCGTGTCTTCTTGAGATCCAGGCCACCTCTCTTCCCGCCACCCCACAATGCCGTCCCGGGAGAACCTAACGGAATGGCCACCATGTACCCACAGACACAGGACACACAACGGGGCGGTTCCCGCCTCCTGCGGACCCGAGACGTCATACACCTGCTCTCTGCGGGCGCTCAGAGACCTAACAACAGTACAGGGGCCGTGGGCGGTGGCACGTGCCCGTCATCTCAGCTGTGCAGAGGGAGGTTAGGGCGATGGTGGTTCCGGGCTAGCCGAGGCAAAGCTAGCGCTAGAACTAGCCGAGGAACAAACAGGACGGGGTGGAGGGGGAGCGGCTCAAGCCCAGGGAAGGCGGGAAGAGCCCGTTGAAGCCACGATCGTCATGTGTGATCCACTACGTCTGGTGGGAATAACCTGCCGGTGTGCAAGCATTTCAGGGAAAGCCACGCGTGTCAGGGAGTGTGCGTGGACCTCTGTCCCCGAGCTTCCAGCAGGCGGGAATTACATGCCAACGGTTCTTGGCACGCGGTGTAAGCTCTCGGGACGACACGGAACAGGAGCCTGCGGCCCGTCACCAGCTCCGAGTCACTGCCCGGGAGTCTAGGGGTGGCCTGGATGGGAGGCGTCCCGCGGGCGGGGAGGGGCCCCGCGGGAAGGAGGACGGTGTTCCAGCCCGTTCTGGGGTTCTGGGGTGAGCTCTGCCACGCCCCCTCCTGTGAGGGGCCCACAGCTGAGACCGGGAGCGCCAGGACCGTCTTCCTTCCGTCCCTCTGAGTCAGGCATTCGGTCACCGTGCCCGACGGCGTTTAGGGGACAGGGCTTCCGGAGCCGAGGGCTTTCCAGGGGGGATGAAAGCCCAGCAATCCTGCTTTGTCCCGGGAGGTCCCAGGCCCCTGGGGAGCAGCCATGCCCGTGCCGAGGTCAACAACAACAACGCAGACCCCCACATTTCTCTTTGATTTAAACGTTGGGACATGGCAGCGCAGTGAGTTACAAAGCGTGTTCAGGACATGAGCAACATCACTGTGGAAACTCAAGAGCCGCGGGCTCCGCCGGGCGAGGCCACCGGTCACTGACGGCCGCCAGGGCGCGGCGTGGGGCGAGGACGCGGCGCCCGCGGGGCCAGGGCTGCCGCGGGGGGGGGGGGGGGGCGCACGAGGCCGGGGCTGCGGGGCGGCCGGGCGGGGCTGGCCGGGGCGGGGTGGCGGAGGGCTGGGAGCTGGACATCGGCGCCCCGCTGCCTCCTCCTCTCCCCGGGGCCGGCGGCGAGGGCAGGGCGGGCCGGGCGGGGTCACTGCAGCGTCACGCGGCCGGGCGGGCGGGCCGGGCTCTCGCGGAAGGCGAGGGCTGGCGTGGCGGTCCACGCGGGTCCCGGCAACGGGAATGCACCGCAGGGACCCGCCGGGCAGCCATCCGTATGCATGGAGGGCGGCTGCGTCGGAGCCACAGTCCCGCCTCCCCCACGGTCCCACCGGGAAGCTGGGCGGAGAGCGGGGGCCCCCACCAGCGCCCCCAGCTACCGGGACGGAGGCGACAGAAAGGACCCCGGTGCAAGTCCGGAGCCCCACGGGGCTGCTGGAGGGAGGGGAAGGCCGGCGGCCCCAGCGCCTCAGCCAGACAGAGCAGGCTCGGGACCGCCCCTGATGGGGGTGGGGGGCTTGGAGCCCGCAGGAGAACGCCCCACCCCCTGGCGCTGAGAAGAGCACCCAGTGTCTGCCCCCCCCCCTTCTGCCCCTGTGAGCTACAAGTTAGAAAGAGGGGCTGGGAAACCCCGCCGTCGCGGGGCGGGGCCGCTGTAGGATCCTCTGCACATTCCGCCCCTTGACAGTTACAGCAAGCAAGGTGACTCTCGAGGTGACCAAACCTGATCTCCAGCACCAGCAGTGAAACCTGTAACCTACGCCTCGGGAGTCGCCAGCCACGCCCGCCACACAGCACAGTGCCAACAACAGCAGCTGCTCATGGACCCACAGTGAAACCCGAGGTCTGGAACGCTCAGGACAAGTCAGGGTCTCCCTGATCTCAGAACACACAATTGCCCGTGCGTGTGTGTGTGTGTGTGTGTGTGTGTGTGTGTGTGTGTCTGCCAGCCACGCCCACCGCACTGCACAGTGCCAACAACAACAGCAGCTGCTCATGGACCCACAGTGAAACCCGAGGTCTGGAACGCTCAGGACAAGTCAGGGTCTCCCTGATCTCAGAACACACAATTGCCCGTGCGTGTGTGTGTGTGTGTGTGTGTGTATGTGTGTGTCTGCCAGCCACGCCCACCGCACTGCACAGTGCCAACAACAACAGCAGCTGCTCATGGACCCACAGTGAAACCCGAGGTCTGGAACGCTCAGGACAAGTCAGGGTCTCCCTGATCTCAGAACACACAATTGCCCGTGCGTGTGTGTGTGTGTGTGTGTGTGTATGTGTGTGTCTGCCAGCCACGCCCACCGCACTGCACAGTGCCAACAACAACAGCAGCTGCTCATGGACCCACAGTGAAACCCGAGGTCTGGAACGCTCAGGACAAGTCAGGGTCTCCCTGATCTCGGAACACACAATTGCACACAGCCGCGTTCCATGCCCGGGTCCCTAACCTTCCATCGCAGACGGGCTGACTGGCAAGTCAACAAACCCAAACCAAGAGCGCGCTCCTCTTTCACTCTTTATTCTTTTTTTCTTTCTTTCTTTTTTTTTGGCCAGTCCTGGGCCTTGGACTCAGGGCCTGAGCACTGTCCCTGGCTTCTTCCCGCTCAAGGCTAGCACTCCGCCACCTGAGCCACAGCGCCGCTTCTGGCCGTTTTCTGTATATGTGGTGCTGGGGAATCGAACCTAGGGCCTCGTGTATCCGAGGCAGGCACTCTTGCCGCTAGGCTATATCCCCAGCCCCACTCTTTATTCTTGGTAGTTCTGCCTTCTTCGTGGATGCCGCATGTACCTGCATAGATTGGGGAGGGTGTGTGGAGAGGGCACAGAACCCGAGGGACCAAGGGCAGCGTGGCGGTCAGGGGACACTGATCAAAGCACACTGTGCAACTCACGGGGGAGACGGGACAGGGAGGGAACAGAAGATGCCGTGCAAAAGGAAATGCACTCCTCACCCGACTCGTGTCATTGTAACCCCTCTGTACACCGCCTTCATCACAACAATACATAACCTGAACGAACCAGGTCTACTTAGAACTGTCTACATTGCTCATTGGTCACTCAATTTTCAAATCTCAAATATAACAATAATTGTCTACAACCGAATTAATTTGATTCTCCATTATAAGAGTAAGTTGATGTCAGAGCGACGACTTTCATTACAATAGCCTTTCAGATATTCCCAAGGGCTGACATGGCTAAGCACCTGCTCGGCAAGTGACATACCCCGAGTTCGATTCCCAGACTGCTCAAAAACAGAAAAAAAAAAAAAAAAGGGGTGCTGGTGGCTCATTCCTGTAATATTAGCTACTCAGAAGGCTATGATTTGAAGATGGTGGTTTGAAGCCGGCCCAGCAGGAAAAGTGTGAGGCTCTGATCTCCAATTAATCACCGAAAAGCCAGTAGTGGCGCTGGGGCTCACGGGGTAGAGGGCTGGCCTTGAGCAAACGAAGCTCAGGGACAGCGGCCGGGCCCTGAGCTCAAGCCCAGGATCGGCAAAAATATTTCAGAATGAATAAAATGCTCACAGGAACATTTCAGCCACTAGTCTACCACTAGTCATTCGATCTCTAGTATGTCCAAACCCAACGAACACAAGAGGAACCCACAGATTTGGATACGCCTACGCGCGGCCTGGACGGATAGCACCAGGCCGGGGTGGGAGGCCCCGCCCCAGGCCAATCACAGAAGTTGTCCAGTGAGCAAGCACTGCCACAAGCAGTGTTCGGGTCAAACTGTCGTCACCATGCAGTGACCAGGAATTAGCCATTCATCTTTTTTGTTTTTGTTTCTGGCAGTCGTGGGCTTGAACTCAGGGCCTGGGTGCTGTCCCTGAGCTCTTCAGCTCAAGGCTAGTGCTCTACCACTTGAGCCACAGCACCACTTCCAGTTTTTGTTTTGTTTTTGCCAGTCCTGGGTCTTGGACTCAGGACCTGAGCACTGTCCCTGGCTTCTTTTTGCTCAAGGCTAGCACTCTGCCACTTGAGCCACAGCGCCACTTGCGGCTTTTTCTAGATATGTGGTGCTGAGGAGTCGAACCCAGGGCTTCATGTATGCGAGGCGAGCACTCTACACTAGGCCACATTCCCAGCCCCCACTCGCAGTTTTGAGTGATTAATTGGAGATAAGAGTCTCATGGGGACTTGGCTGGCTTTGAACCACGATCCTCAGGTCTCAGCCTCCTGAGTAGCTAGGATTACAGGTGTGAGTCACCAGCACTGGCCAGCCCTTATTCTTAAAAAAAAAAAAAAGTTAAATTTTCTCATTAAATCACTTCCTGTGTCATGAGGCAGATGTAACACATACAGAAAACCTCCAAAACATCTCCTCATCCCATACTCTATACTTCCTGTACTTTGATTCCGTTCATTAGACATGGTATGGCAATAAACTGTTATCTGAATTTGCTTTTGCCACTATTTGCCTGACTTCCTTGGCTAGCACTGAGCCATTCCGGCCACGCCTCCAGACTGTTGCCCTAGCACTCCTGGGGAAGAGGGGGGGTCCATGTCTGTACCCGTGAGCCCCTCTACCACGGGCCCTCACGAGCCGCTCTGCCGCAGGCCCCTCCACCGGGGCTCAACTGGTCCCAGGTTGTCATTAGGTGTGTCAGGGCCGTGAGGCCCGCTGGGGAAATCTGCCTCCTGAATAGCAAGCCCCAAACCCGGGAAAGTGGGGCTGAGTGATTAGGTGACAGGTTAGGTTTCTGTCACATCTTTAGATGTTGAGGGCATCATGGGAAACTCTAGATCTGGGGAGCACTGGACCCCACATGCTAAGCAGGGGTGCACTGCAGTGCCTCCTTCTCGGGGAGGGTCCCCGCTCCGCGTGCTCATCTCAGGCAGCCACCAGGCGCGGTCCCGGGACACTCACGTGTGACCCGTTCACGCGGCGGGGAGGGGACAGAGGGCAGAGGCCACGCTGAGGACTGGGCTCCGATGCCAGTGCCCTCCAGATGGGCTGGGCAGCTCCACATACGACAGCGGCAACTGCAGGGAAAGTGGCCGGTGTCGCGGCCCAGCCTCTCCCGCGGGGCCCCCCCTCCAGGGGTGGGGATGGGGCGGCTCCGCTGCCGGCACTGCCCTGTCCCGGGCGACCCCGCACCGAGGCAGAGCCCCCGGCCGGCCGGCGCTGGCAGAGGGGTTCCCGGGCGGCCCCTGCTCCTCGTGCTGGGGCTCCCCACGCCTCCTTTCGTTGGTCAAGCTGAGTGCGGCCCGGGAAGCGGGCAAGGCGAGCAGACCGCGCCTGAGCAGGAGTGAGGGCAGAGGCGTCTCTCGTGGGGCCCCGCGGCCGAGTGGGGAGGACGCCGGGAGAGGCGGCCTCCCCTTCCCCTGCCGCCCTGAGCACGGGGCCCTGGTTCCCCGCCGCGGCCCGGCGGTTCTAGGGCCCGCACCCCGCGGCGGCCCCCTTCCGCCGCCTCGCCTGCCGCCTTTCCTGGCGACCTCGCCGGCCCCACGGCCCCGCCCGAGGCTGCGCTGCGCGGGCCCCGCGTCCACGGTCCTGGGCGAGACGCTGCCACGCTGGAGGCTCCACACCAAGACGCCGGAACCCCCGGTGCGCGCGCGGCACACTCGGGCAGCCAGCCGGCCGGGGAGCCCCTTCCACAGCTAGTCCCCCCACACCACACCGCCCCCCTCGCCCGCTCCTGAGAGGCCCTCCTGCGTGGGGCGGACAGGCACAGGACACAGCTCCCCCCACCCCTACTCCTGCCCAAGTCAGCCCCCTGGCTCCCCCTCCTCCCCACACAGCCCCCTGGCTCCCCCCTCCTCCCCACACAGCCCCCTGGCTCCCCCCTCCTCCCCACACAGCCCCCTGGCTCCCCCCTCCTCCCCACACAGCCCCCTGGCTCCCCCCTCCTCCCCACACAGCCCCCTGGCTCCTCCCTCCTCCCCACCCAGCCCCCTGGCTCCCCCCTCCTCCCCACCCAGCCCCCTGGCTCCCCCCTCCTCCCCACCCAGCCCCCTGGCTCCCCCTCCTCCCACCCAGCCCCCTGGCCCCTCCCCCCTCCCCACCCAGCCCCTGGCCCCTCCCTCCTCCCCACCCAGCCCCCTGGCCCCTCCCTCCTCCCCACCCAGCCCCCTGGCCCCTCCCTCCTCCCCACCCAGCCCCCTGGCCCCTCCCTCCTCCCCACCCAGCCCCCTGGCTCCCCCCTCCTCCCCACCCAGCCCCCTGGCCCCTCCCTCCTCCCCACCCAGCCCCCTGGCTCCCCCCTCCTCCCCACCCAGGCCCCTGGCTCCCCCCTCCTCCCACCCAGCCCCCTGGCTCCCCCCTCCTCCCCACCCAGCCCCCTGGCCCCTCCCTCCTCCCCACCCAGCCCCTGGCTCCCCCCTCCTCCCCACCCAGGCCCCTGGCTCCCCCCTCCTCCCCACCCAGCCCCCTGGCTCCCCCCTCCTCCCCACCCAGCCCCTGGCTCCCCCTCCTCCCCACCAGCCCCCTGGCCCCTCCCTCCTCCCCACCCAGCCCCCTGGCTCCCCCTCCTCCCCACCCAGCCCCCTGGCCCCTCCCTCCTCCCTCCACAGCCCCCTGGCTCCTCCCTCCTCCCCACCCAGCCCCCTGGCTCCCCCCTCCTCCCCACCCAGGCCCCTGGCTCCTCCCTCCTCCCCACCCAGCCCCCTGGCTCCATTCTTCCCCACCCGTCCCCTGCCCGCAGACCCCTCCCCCATCTCCTTCGGCACAGCCCCAGTGGCGGGGCTCACACAGGTCTGCATCTGCACTGTCACTTGTCTGCAGAGACTACACAAGTGCCGGGACTCACTTTTATTCAACTGAACCTCTCAGGATACTATAAAGTCAATCTTAAAAGTTATCATTTTTCTGAGTGGGCTTATTTCAAAATTGTAAAGATATATATTATTTTATTACATGTAATAAGCAACTTTAAGATAGAAAGTTTCACATTTTTGCAGTTAAAAAAGATCTTTAAAATGTAGACATTTAAAGAAAACCCAGTAAGCTGAATGCACCCTGCAACACAGAATCATCCCTTAAACATGCGCACTTCAAAAGATTAAAACTGGGCAAGATTATTTACAGTTGGCAATGATTAGAAGTCTCCCGTCTCTGGGAAGCAGGGTTTGGGGGGCGCGTGGCTTTGCCGGGACCCCCGTGGCTGGCTCTGGAGTGACGGCACGGGTTCCGACAGCCCATCAGCACTCCAGCGCTCCCGCCCACAGCACCGCAGGGCGGGCGCTCAGCTTAGGAGAGAAGAGCAGCACTTGAGAACAGCATCCCTGGAGGAGAGAGGCACAAGACAGTCACCCGCCTCAAAAGCACAGCTGCAGCAGGGACTGGACACGAGCGGGGCTCAGGGGAGCTAACTGGTGGTCTCTACCTCTCAAAAGTCAAAGATGACACGCAGACCTTTGCCCAATTCTTGCTGGCCAGCCCTGGGGCTTGGGACTCAGGGCCTGAGCACCGTCCCTGGCTTCTTATTTTTTTGCTCAAGGCTAGCACTCTATCTTTTGAGCTGCAGCGCCACTTCCAGCTTTTTTCTGTTTACATGGTACTGAGGAATCGAACCCAGGGCTTCATGCATGCTAGGCCAGCACTCTACCACTAAGCCACACTCCCGGTGCCAATTTTGCTAATTCTTAAAATGGTATTTGCCTCTGAAAGCTTTACCATCCCAGGTATTGCTTAATACAAATAAGTAAATTCAAGGTAGGCATTGGTGGCATCTGTAATCCTAGCTACTCAGGTGGCTGAGATCTAAGGACCTTGGTTCGAAGCCAGCCCAAGCAGGAAAGTCTGTGAGACTCTTTTCTCCAATTAAGCACCAAACAAGTGAGCAATGGAGCTGTGGCTCAAGTGGTGCAGTGCTAGCTTTGAAAAAGGGACAATGCCCAGATCCTGAGTTCAAACCCCAGGACCCGCACAGAAAAATAAAGTTAAAACCCAGCAAAAGCATAGATTTTTTTAAAGAGCCGGTGCACTGGACATTTGCCTACACGCCCATGTTGACACTAGTCTCAACAGCCAGGTCATAGGAACAAACCAAATGCCCATCAACGGGTAAGCAGATAAAAGTTCACTGGGGTATGTATACACACTGGAATATTACTCGCCACTAAGATAGGTCTGCAGGAGGATAGGTGGTAAGGTATCACGGTGAGGCAAAGTCCACACCATGTGTTCTCTCGTGCAAGCCTGGCTGTGCATCCCGTTTGCACCCAGACCCTGTCTCTGGCCCTCCCTGTCCTTTCTTCCGTGCTGACTTGCCCTACAGGAGGCACCCGTGAAAGCTTCCCCAGGGTCAGCTGACTCCACCGTTTCTGGCCCCCAGGTGAGGCAAAGCGTGCAGTGGCCAGTTGCGGTCTCCTGAGGGGAGGCCACACCCGCTAGCTCCTAGGGCGCCCCCTAGCGGCAACGAGGAAACTCCCTTTGCCAGCGCGGGCCGCTTTCCTACCTGTAGGGGGCTGTCTTATAACTGTTCACTAAAAACAATCACCTGTACGTGATGGGATACAACGTTACTCATTTTCTTCATTGTTCTTGTTTTGTACACAATTTTGCCATGTTTTAAAACACACAGTGTTGGGCTGGGGATATGGCCTAGTGGCAAGAGTGCCTGCCTCATATACATGAGGCCCTGGTTCGATTCCCCAGCACCACATATACAGAAAATGGCCAGAAGTGGCGCTGTGGCTCAAGTGGCAGAGTGCTAGCCTTGAGCAAAAAGAAGCCAGGGACAGTGCTCAGGCCCAGAGTCCAAGCCCCAGGACTGGCCAAAAAAAAAAAACCACACACAGTGATATCTCCACATTCCGGAGAAGCACAGCCAAGTCTCACCAGAATATTTTCCCCAATCTATCAGGCTTAAGGCTGGAATTAAAGTTTTGTTTTTACTCTACAACTCAACCAGTACCTTTGTCTGGAAAGAGAAAATGAAAATGACAGCTGCCTCTCAACATACAGACTGGGTAATTCAGTGTATGCAGCCCCACATTTTCTTTAACACTTCCCAACCCCGTTCTTTCCAAGGCAGACTTTGTTGTATTGGAGCCTGCATCCTGTACTGAGGTGAGGGGCACGGAAGCGTCCAGCCTCCCCACTGACCGCAAGGCAGGGGCGAGTTCACAAGCCCACCTCTGTGTCAAGGTTTTACACATGGGTGCTTCTCATCTCATGGAGAAAATAACTTCATTCCTTTAAGCAAGAACTCCAAGTCAACCAAATTAAACACTGTTTAAACCCAGGTATTTCTATAAAGACGATTAAAGGACAAGAAGGGAATTATTCAAACAAGCTCACCTTGCATATGGGATGTAGGACAGGCTGTACCTGCAAGAGAGATTAAGTGTTTGTCACGGGCTCTGCCAGCTGGGGCTCCCTGCACCACCACCAGCACAGTGGCAGAATATCGAATGACAGCGCTCCAAGCAAGAGCAAGAGCCCGATATCCGGCCGAAGATCCCACATCCCCTGGCCAGGCACAGGTGGCTCACGCCTTAATCCTAGCGACTCAGGAGACAGAGCTGAGGATCACGGTTCAAAGCTAGCCTGGGAGAGGTGTCTGGGAAACTCTTATCTCAAAAAAAAAAAAAAGCCACAAGTGGAGCCGTGGTTCAAATGGAAGAACACCAGCCTTGAGCAAAAGCTCAGGGACACCATCCAGGCCCTAAGTTCAAGCCCCAGAACTAGCACGTGCACGTGTACACAGACACACACAAATCCAGACACCCCCAGAACCACAGGACTTTTATCCAACAGCTTGGGTGTTAGGGTGGTTTTTATTTGTGCAACACCCCTGGCACAGCAAGCTTTGCTTTACAAACTCTCTCTGTGATTCTGACACAGGATAAAGTGGGAACTTCTTTTTTTTTTTGTATTTCTATATATTTATAATTGTTGCAAGTCTAGGAAAGTTTAGTTTGCTACTTTAGCTGCCCTAGTCTCCACTGAGCAGTAGTTAGCCTCTGCTGTACCCAAATAAACTCATTTCACAAATCATATTTATGTTTTCAATGACAAACTATTTCCCACATGAATTCCTTTAAAAGTAA
Source organism: Perognathus longimembris pacificus (assembly GCF_023159225.1). NCBI lineage: Eukaryota > Metazoa > Chordata > Mammalia > Rodentia > Heteromyidae > Perognathus > Perognathus longimembris. The sequence goes on from NC_063169.1 coordinate 71,384,352, forward strand.
AAAGTGTGACATAGGATATTTTGTAAATCATGCAGATTGTTAGATAAACTACATTATCTCATTTAAGAAGGTTATTATGTGATGGTTGAAAAGGAGTATCAACATGAATATCGCTGAAATCAGAGTGACTATAGCGATATTTAAGATCTTAAAAAGCTCAATCACTTTTTCATCCTCATCAGGCCAGGAGCAGGGCGCCCTTTTATTAGAGGAAATCTTCATTTCAGGAATAAAAGCTTTCCTCATTTTTTCCAATTTCCATTCTGTTCCATTCTTCTTTTAGCACTTTGCTTACCCGAGGCTGAATTTCAACAGGTTGGACATCAGGAAGTGGTCTTTCTTTTAGCATCTGCACACGTTGGCGAACACCCTCCGTTTTTTCTAGAAATTTAAGCAGAGATGCTTCTTGTAAAGATGTGGTCATGGTAACCCAGTCAGAGCTGCTGCTCTCGTATTTCTTTCAATCTTTTGATCTGTGGAGTATATTCTTGACTCATCAAATTGCCAACATCACAGAGAGCAGTTAGGAAATTCTTCTTTTTCTGTTCTAATATATCAGTAAGCTCCTTAAAATACTGGAGAACAACTTGTCACTTTGGACCATTTTCTCTGAATGGGATTTCTGTTTCTCTAGCTTTTCAATAAGACAAGTAATATCTGTCCATGTGCATCAGTAAGCTGCTGAAGCAAACTTCGTGGTGTGTCCTTTTCTTTCAGATAAGCACTCTGAAGGTCATCTATAGGATGACCATGATGCTGACCTATAGTTAGGCAATGACCACAAACTAATTTTTTATCCAGCAGACAATAAACATTCAATGGTTGCCTATGGTGTTCAGGGCAGGTGACGCGATCTGGATGGGTCCTTCCTGCTGATACTTTTCAATGATAGCCCAGATGCCTGAAGAACGTTTTCCAAACAATTTCTACAAAAGGCATGAGAACCTGGTAATACATGAGGGATCTTCAAGGATACTGTAACAAATAGGACACGTTAACTCGTCCTCAAAATTGTGCGTTTCCTTTTTGTGTCGATTTCCAGGTTTGGATACTGAATATCCTTTATCTCCACCTTTTCTGATTCTTTTATTTTTTTCCTCGACGAGGCAGACGTGCGGGGAGCGTGCGGCGCGGGCGGAGCGGAGTGGAGTTCCCAGTGCCGGGGAGTCTGGTCGGGAAGAAGGCGCAGGAACGTTGGGGCGACACAAGAGGGAAGTGCGGATGGAAGGACAGCGCACCAGCCAGTATCCACACGGCCCACGCAGTGCCTCCAGGGCGGGTTCCCGCTGCAGATCTGCCAGCCATGCGGGTAGAGTGCCCAGGAACTGGCCCCTTCCTAGCCCCACACGGCAGCTCTGGCAGTACCAGAGTCCGCATGGAGCCCCCCCACCCCACCCCCCGCCCCTCCCGTGGGGCTCCAACCTCTGACCACCACGCCCCAGCCCTCTCCTGAGGCAGGGTCTCCACTTTCTGCCAGGACTGTCTGTGCCTAGACTGTCATTCCCCTACTCTCTGCTCACCACCATGCACGCACAGCCGCCTCGCCGAGATGCAGGCCTCATGGGCTTTCCTGTGCGGGGTAGCACACAGGAAACCACGGTCCTCCCAATCTGCCCCCTAAACTGTGAGGGTCACCGTGAGAGCCAGGGGTCTAGACCTACACTGTATCACGTTTTTTCTTTCCCAGCATGCTGCCACCACCTAGAGCCCACCCCGCCCTCAAATCAGCCCACACAGGAGGGAAGCCTGCCCTGAGGCACAGGAACCCGAATCCCGGACCTAGGCGTCACAGATTACTGGCACGCCAGGCCATTCTGTCTTTCTAGTAACTGTTTAAGAAAAAGACTTACCACGTCATGGACAAGAACTGCAATATGCAGAATAATAAGGCCAGTCCCTTCTTGTGCCACTAACAAGAGCAAAAACAGAACAAAGCATTTAGGTTTAAAAATAATACTTTCTACCACTTAGCCCATTTCTTCCCCTTCAAAAGGAAAATATTTAATAAAGAATTTCTTTATTACATTTTAGTATGACAAACTTCAGAAACTTGAATGTCTAGGAAGTACATTTCCTTCCAAAACTGTATCTATTAAATATTGCAAAACACATGACCTTCCATGTCACTGAGCAGCTGTGCAGAGGCTGGACACAGTAGCTCCTTCCGCGAGGTCTTTAAAGCCACAGAAGCTTTCCTAGACCTCTAGACTTGGCGCCCTCAGACCCAACCCAGGAGCCATCTACAGCTCATCCGGCTCTTATCCCCAGCCCTCCCCCTCCGCCCTCCCTCATCTACAGCTAACCCTCCCCCCCCAACTACAACCTTACCCCCGGCTCCTTCTCTTCTCTTGAGCTATTTGGAAGAGAAAGTGCAGACTCTAGAATAGTTTCTATAAGGCTTTAAAGTAATCGAGTTGAAGACTTGTCTGTTTCTTTTCTGGTATTGGGATCAAACTTAGGCTCCTGCCCATCCCCGACAGACCTGCGCCACAGAGCACTCCTACAGCCCTGTCATTAGGTTTGGTTCCTTACTTCTTTATCCCTGATATTACAAACAGGCTACTAGACTATTCCAAAAAGAGATCAATGTTCCCTAGGTACGAACTAAAAGTATTTGAGGATATTATTCTTTAAAATTATCATTAGAAAAAGAGGTCTATCTCATAAAAAAGTTGGTACAAAGGTAAAAGCCAGTATATTTTAATAAAACGTTTCTAAAATATATACTTTACATTGTATATAGAACAGATTTCATATATACACATATATGTGTATATGTACATACATGTGTGTGTGTATTATATATATACACACGTATACACACACTTATTAAGCCTCTTTCTTTTTCTGTGGTGCTGGGGTTTGAACCCAGGGCCTAGCCCATAGGCAGGCAAGTGCTCTAGTATTAAAATGTATCCCAGTCCTTGCGGTTTCTTTTTCAAAACATATAGTTTGGCCTGCAGACTGCTAATGCTCTAATAAAGACTCCAAGACTCAATCCTTTTAAAGAAGATGCATAGTTTGGTTGCTAGTTTAAGAAGTGCCTTGAGGGGCTGGGGATATAGCCTAGTGGCAAGAGTGCCTGCCTTGGATACACGAGGCCCTAGGTTCGATTCCCCAGCACCACATATACAGAAAACGGCCAGAAGCGGCGCTGTGGCTCAAGTGGCAGAGTGCTAGCCTTGAGCGGGAAGAAGCCAGGGACAGTGCTCAGGCCCTGAGTCCAAGGCCCAGGACTGGCCAAAAAAAAAAAAAAAAAAAAGAAGTGCCTTGAGGGGGCTGGGGATATGGCCTAGTGGTAAGAGTGCTTGCCTCGTATACATGAAGCCCTGGATTCGATTCCCCAGCACCACATATATAGAAAATGTCCAGAAGTGGCGCTGTGGCTCAAGTGGCAGAGTGCTAGCCTTGAGCAAAGAGAAGCCAGGGACAGTGCTCAGGCCCTGAGTCCAAGGCCCAGGACTGGCGCAAAAAAAAAAAAAAAAAAAGAAGAAGTGCTTTGAAGTCTTCTGGGAAGCAGGTATGTACAAAAAAGCCAAGTGAAGGTAATGAATAATCCGAAGCGCCAATTAGTGGCAGGGGCTGTATTGTGTGCCATCCTCAGAGACTAAAGCTGGTATTCCATTATCCACAGTGGTGCATGGCTGAGGCTCTTCTGGCTCCTTTCCACTGTCTGCTTCGTTCTCTTGCCTTCTCTCCCACAGGGCTGAGCCCCCTGTCACACCTGCCCCTGCCCTATAGTGACTCAGGAACCCACAGGGGACCAGACAGAGAGAACCCACAGGGGACCAGACAGAACCCACAGGGGAAACAGACAGAGAGAACCCACAGGGGAAATAGACAGAGAACCCACAGGGGGAACAGACAGAGAGAACTCACAGGGGACCAGACAGAGAACCCACAGGGGACCAGATACAGAACCCACAGAGGAAACAGACAGAGAACTCACAGGGGAAACAGACAGAACCCAGAGAGAACCCACATGGAGAAGAGACAGAGAGAATCCACAGGGCGAACAGACAAGAGAGAACCCACAGGGGGAGCCCCCATTCCTGAGAGAACCCAAATCCGCCAGCGTCAGCACGATTCCTTCTGTGCGTGCTCTCATACAAGGCCCAATCCTCTACACCTGGCCACTGGGTGTCTGTGTGTGACGCGTACTCCCCGGGGCCTTACAAATGGAACAGAGTTGGCGGGAGGCCTGCCCGGCTGACACTACTTACCCACAGAGCGGCACACAGGGTGAAGACGAGGCATAACTACGGAGGAAAGAGCACACCGTGAGTGACCCGCAGCCTCGTCAGAGCGCACACACTCTCCTGCGCCTGCCCCACGACTGCGCGCTCACCTGCAGCTCACCTGCACATGGCTGTACGGTGAGTGTGACCATGCTTTGCACAAGAAGCCCGCACATCAGTCCCTGCCCGTGCACAGACACCTCCGCCACCGCCGCCACGGGCACAGCGAAGCAGGAGAGGCGCTGGAGCCCAGGCCTGACCCACGGTCTCCAGGGACCCTGGTTGGGTTTCTGATTCTGTCTGGACCCGCTGTCACCTCTTTACCACGAGGAGCGCACAGCCTGCCTGCTTAACAATCTGCCACAACGAACACTCCAAATATGGTTTTCTGCCACGCGACTGAGCTGGAGCTGGCGTGGAGGGCACAGAGGTGGCGCCGTTTCCACGCCCGCTGTGAGCAGAAGCTGTGTGAGCAACACACCAGACGACCCAGCTCCCCACCTGCAGGGACAGCCACACACACCAGACAACCCAGCTCCCCACCTGCAGGGACAGCCACACACACCAGACGGCCCAGCTCCCCACCTGCAGGGACAGCCACACACACCAGACGACCCAGCTCCCCACCTGCAGGGACAGCCACACACACCAGACCCCCAGCTCCCCACCTGCAGGGACAGCCACACACACCAGACGACCCAGCTCCCCACCTGCAGGGACAGCCACACACACCAGACGACCCAGCTCCCCACCTGCAGGGACAGCCGCACACACCAGACGACCCAGCTCCCCACCTGCAGGGACAGCCGCACACACCAGACCCCCAGCTCCCCACCTGCAGGGACAGCCACACACACCAGACGACCCAGCTCCCCACCTGCAGGGACAGCCACACACACCAGACGACCCAGCTCCCCACCTGCAGGGACAGCCACACACACCAGACGACCCAGCTCCCCACCTGCAGGGACAGCCGCACACACCAGACCCCCAGCTCCCCACCTGCGCGGTGACAGCCACACACACCAGACGACCCAGCTCCCCACCTGCCTGGTGACAGCCACACACACCAGACGACCCAGCTCCCCACCTGCCTGGTGACAGCCACACACACCAGATGACCCAGCTCCCCACCTGCAGGGACAGCCACACACACCAGATGACCCAGCTCCCCACCTGCAGGGACAGCCACACACACCAGACCCCCAGCTCCCCACCTGCAGGGACAGCCACACACACCAGACGGCCCAGCTCCCCACCTGCAGGGACAGCCACACACACCAGACCCCCAGCTCCCCACCTGCAGGGACAGCCACACACACCAGACGACCCAGCTCCCCACCTGCAGGGACAGCCACACACACCAGACGACCCAGCTCCCCACCTGCAGGGACAGCCACACACACCAGACGACCCAGCTCCCCACCTGCAGGGACAGCCACACACACCAGACGACCCAGCTCCCCACCTGCAGGGACAGCCACACACACCAGACGACCCAGCTCCCCACCTGCAGGGACAGCCACACACACCAGACGACCCAGCTCCCCACCTGCAGGGACAGCCACACACACCAGACGACCCAGCTCCCCACCTGCAGGGACAGCCACACACACCAGACCCCCAGCTCCCCACCTGCAGGGACAGCCACACACACCAGACGACCCAGCTCCCCACCTGCAGGGACAGCCACACACACCAGACGACCCAGCTCCCCACCTGCAGGGACAGCCACACACACCAGACGACCCAGCTCCCCACCTGCAGGGACAGCCACACACACCAGACGACCCAGCTCCCCACCTGCAGGGACAGCCACACACACCAGACCCCCAGCTCCCCACCTGCAGGGACAGCCACACACACCAGACGACCCAGCTCCCCACCTGCAGGGACAGCCACACACACCAGACGACCCAGCTCCCCACCTGCAGGGACAGCCACACACACCAGACGACCCAGCTCCCCACCTGCAGGGACAGCCACACACACCAGACGACCCAGCTCCCCACCTGCAGGGACAGCCACACACACCAGACCCCCAGCTCCCCACCTGCAGGGACAGCCACACACACCAGACCCCCAGCTCCCCACCTGCAGGGACAGCCACACACACCAGACGACCCAGCTCCCCACCTGCGCGGTGACAGCCACACACACCAGACGACCCAGCTCCCCACCTGCAGGGACAGCCACACACACCAGACGACCCAGCTCCCCACCTGCAGGGACAGCCACACACACCAGACGACCCAGCTCCCCACCTGCCTGGTGACAGCCACACACACCAGATGACCCAGCTCCCCACCTGCAGGGACAGCCACACACACCAGACGGCCCAGCTCCCCACCTGCCTGGTGACAGCCACACACACCAGATGACCCAGCTCCCCACCTGCAGGGACAGCCACACACACCAGACGACCCAGCTCCCCACCTGCAGGGACAGCCACACACACCAGACGACCCAGCTCCCCACCTGCGCGGTGACAGCCACACACACCAGACCCCCAGCTCCCCACCTGCAGGGACAGCCACACACACCAGACGACCCAGCTCCCCACCTGCGCGGTGACAGCCACACACACCAGACGACCCAGCTCCCCACCTGCCTGGTGACAGCCACACACACCAGACCCAGCTCCCCACCTGCAGGGACAGCCACACACACCAGACCCCCAGCTCCCCACCTGCAGGGACAGCCACACACACCAGACGACCCAGCTCCCCACCTGCGCGGTGACAGCCACACACACCCAGACGACCCAGCTCCCCACCTGCCTGGTGACAGCCACACACACCAGATGACCCAGCTCCCCACCTGCAGGGACAGCCACACACACCAGACGACCCAGCTCCCCACCTGCAGGGACAGCCACACACACCAGACGACCCAGCTCCCCACCTGCGCGGTGACAGCCACACACACCAGACGACCCAGCTCCCCACCTGCAGGGACAGCCACACACACCAGACGACCCAGCTCCCCACCTGCGCGGTGACAGCCACACACACCAGACGACCCAGCTCCCCACCTGCAGGGACAGCCACACACACCAGATGACCCAGCTCCCCACCTGCAGGGACAGCCACACACACCAGACGACCCAGCTCCCCACCTGCAGGGACAGCCACACACACCAGACCCCCAGCTCCCCACCTGCAGGGACAGCCACACACACCAGACGGCCCAGCTCCCCACCTGCCTGGTGACAGCCACACACACCAGATGACCCAGCTCCCCACCTGCAGGGACAGCCACACACACCAGACGACCCAGCTCCCCACCTGCAGGGACAGCCACACACACCAGACGACCCAGCTCCCCACCTGCAGGGACAGCCACACACACCAGACGACCCAGCTCCCCACCTGCAGGGACAGCCACACACACCAGATGACCCAGCTCCCCACCTGCAGGGACAGCCACACACACCAGACGACCCAGCTCCCCACCTGCAGGGACAGCCATCGCCACCGTGGAGCCCACACACTACTGAGCGTGGGGGAGGCAGCTTGCACCTCCAAACCTCCTGACAGTTTCTAAGGTTAACGACAAACGCCATGACAGCCTAAAAAAACCTTAGTAACGTATCATCGGAGTGAACACTACCAGTGCAAGATAATTTCCTAATGATCCAGGCAGTGTGCTGATACACAAGCGAGCCTATGTAAAATTACTACAAGAGCCAGTGGAAACACAGTAATAAAACTCACGTGGAATAAAGACACAATAAATAAAAATAAGCCAAAAAGTGAATTTTTTTCTCTGGTGAGAAAATAGAAGTCTGGCAGACAGGCTTGTTACAAACATTGTTTTCTTCACCTGCAAGTTAAGTTACTTATGTTTGGAAACAGTTAATAGTTGAAGGGAAAAACTAACCTGCCAGTAGGGCCATTTATATGACTTAAGTAAATCTGTGCAACCAGACGCATGAAGGGGGAAGAGGCGGGGCCGCTCTCCTATGCCCATCCACAACCCTAAGCTTTCTCGCGCCCCTCCCAGCCCCCGACAGAGAGCACTTGAGAGTGATGACTGGAGCCAGGACCCCTGCGTGAAGGAGGGCTGCTTCCAGGTGGGGTCACAGGACGACCTGCCAGGCAGGCACACCACAAGGGACAAAAGCCGGAGGACACCGAACGCCAGCTTGCCTGAGATGGACTCAGGGCAACCTGCCTCTGTTCCCTCACACAGTGCGGACAGGCCAGCGATCTGCAGCCGGGTCCTCGTGGCTCTGGCCTACAATCCCAGCTGCTCGGGAGGCTAAGATCCGAGGATCGCAGTCCAGGCAGAAAAGTCCGTGAGACACGAATCGCCAATTAGCCAGCAAAAAGCGACATGTGGAGCTATGGTTAAAGTAGAAGGCTAAGCTCTGATCAAAAAGAGAAAAGCTCCGAGACAGTGCCCAGCTGTGAGTTCAAGTCCCAGGACAGCACCAAAAAGGAAAAGAAAAGAAAACACACTCAGCTATAGTTACACAAGGTACTATACCATCCAAGATCCTCAACCACACAGCCTTGAGGGTGTAACCATCGCTCTGTAGCATAATAAGACAGCCATCGCTCATGAATAAGGCTGGGTGCCAGTGCTCACACTTGTAATCCTACTCAGATGGCTGGGACCTGAGGATCTCAGTAAGGAGCCACTTAGGGCAGGAAAGTCTGTGAGGCTGCCGTGTCCAATTAATCACAAAAAAGGCTGGAGTGGAGCTGTGGCTCAAGTGGTAGGGTGCTAGCTAGCCTTGAGTACAAAAGCTCAGGGACTACACCTAAGCCCTGAATTCAAATCCCATGAGCAGCCCAATAAAAACAACAAAAAAACTTTTTAAAAAAACAACCTTAGCATTATTTACTTACAAGCATAATAATTGTTGCAAACAATCTTGTGGTTTCAAACATTTTCTTCAGCTGCTTCAGGGGTCCCATCAGAAAGCAGGTACTATTGGAAACAAATAAAATAACTGAGAGAGGCTCCACTAATCCCCCACACCATGCAAAAGTAAACCGCCTGTCAACCAAGACGCCACCGTTAGTTTATTTAATAACCATCTTCCTCTAACGAGCTTCCCAGACACCAAAGCCTCAATCATGGCATTCTCAGCCTCCAGAATTAGAAATACACCTTGGTTCTTTATGAATGGTCCCCCTCTGGTACTCTGTTAACGCAGTACGGATACTCTGTTAACGCAGTACGGATAGTCTTAACGACCGTGTAGTGCTCCGTTCTGGGCCCTCAGCCAGCTCATCTCCTAGTCCTTCCGCACTTCCTTCAGACCTGGAGTCACCAAACCTGTGCTCTACAGGAAGAAGCGAGCAAGGACAACAGTGTAGCAGCGACAGCGTGGGCTGGGACTCCCGCCCCCCCATGTTAGGGGGAGGCCCGCCCCCACCTCACCAGCATGGCACAGGCTGGCACTAGCATCCACCTCTTGTGCCACACTTGGCACAGCCCCGGTGCACAGCACCTACTGCCATCAATGAGACTTTTTTTTTTTTTGGGGGGGGGGGTGTCAGTAGTGGGGATTGAACTCGGGGCCTGGGCTCTGTCCCCGGGCCTCTTTGTGCTCAAAGCTAATGCTCTACCACTTGAGCCACAGCACCACTAGCTACTGCCATCATCCACACTCCACCATGGTAGCTGGCACACAGCAGAGGTCCACTGGCCTTACAGAATGAGCACACTGAAGCTGTAAGATGCACAAAGCAGAAGAAGCATCCCAGGAGCAAGGTGCTCATCTTTGGTAGCAGGAGCAAACAAGGTATTTTGAGAAGCCAAAGAGGTATACATACCTGGCCAATGCAGAAAGATTTCCAAGGGTGTAGAACACTGCAAAAAGTTTTATGTTGGGAAGCCACAGCAATCCAGTTCCCTAATTAGACATTACAGACACAAGTAAGTTGTATTGGCCGAGAACCTATGCGTGTTACTGCAGTAGCAATCAATACTCAGACGCTGAGAGCAGGGCGTTTAAACGCAGGTGCACTACTGTAACACCAGTTCCTTCCCAATGGTTTGTACTAACTTGACTTTTCTGCCTGTTGGCGATAATGTACATAAATGAGCCACAACAAAACCATCTTCGTACTTGTCAGTAAATCTCACTCTTGAAGTTAAATATCCATTTTGACTGGCAAATTGAAACAGGCCATAAACACACCTCACTTATTGCCTCGCCAAGTTCTCTTAACACACGCTGACTTTTAAAATAAAATCATTTCAACCATCCTCCAAACTCCCCCAAATACTAATTTCTACATCTCTTTAAAAATCAGTCTCTATCCCTTTACTTCAGGTGGTATATTCCGTCAAAATAATCTAAGAGCATGTAGGTAAAACAGACTGCTTATTGGTACTGAATGGGAATAAGTCTACCACAAATGACAAATTATTGATCAAAGTAAAGCCTTAACTCACAAGGATAGAAAAGAAAATGCCAGCCACGAAGCATATTGCAAAACACTTCAATCTGGTGCTGAAACTCAGGGAGGTGGCGTCCAGGACCTTAGAAAAGAGAAGGACAACTGAGAATGGGTTCTTCAACCAGCATTCGGGATTCCGACTCCTCACGCTAAGGTAAGGCAAGCTGCAGCTTGGCTTTTCCTCTGCAGACTGGAGGGTCGCTCACCGCCTGGCCGCCGGGGCTGGCGTGGCGGTCTGGGTGCCGGGTGATGCCGGAGGTTTCCGACTCCGTGAGGTCTCATCGTAGTACCACGTGTGCTTCCCCCAACACGGGCTGCCGGCGGGCATCAGATGCTCACGGGGCCACGGGAAGAGTCAGGACACGGGCGCCGCAGGGCGGAAGGAAAGGCTGGCTGGAGGAGGCTGGGCCCGTGGCAGCCACCCGGTCAGGGAGGCTGAGCAAGGAGGTGGTGTGACCGGGAGTCCAGCACAGGCCTGCAGAGCTGGCCGGGAGCCAGGCCCCGGGGATCTCTCCCTCTCGCCACTCCCGGGACGCGGGCTAGGGGTACGGTGCAGGCCTGGCCAAGAGCCGGCAGCTCATTAAAAACCAGCTCACGGCCAGAGCTGGGTCCTCCTTAACCATCATACGCACAAGGTTTACAATAATTCATTCCAGAACAGCATCTTATACAAGATGCAAATTCCAGCCAAATTACATGGGAAAAGTAGAAATCAAAATGCGTGCTTTGAAAGTATTAGACTCAGTGGAAACACCAGGGTGACTAACTGCGCTACTTGTGTATACTTGGGCCTTTCAGTCCGAGGCAAGAGAAATTTGTCAATAGCCGTTTAAAAAAGATGGAAATACACAAGGACTTCTATCCCCCTGCCGGGCCAGCCAGCAGGGAAACGGGAATCCTGACTGAGGGGCGGCGAGGATTAAGGAAAAGGAAAAATAAGGCAAGAGAAAAAAGACAAGAGACAAAGATGGGGTACGGGAGGTCTGCAGCCGCAAGGTTGAACCTCAAGACTGCAGCAACAGTTTATTCTCACTCCCAGCTTATATACAGTTTTGGAACCAGGGAATAGCATAGGATTGTTAAAATTCCAGAACATAAAGAGGCTTTGAAGTTTGCAACATTTGATTACAGTAGACACAGGACAAGGTTGATTAACATAGGAATCTACTCCAGTGGACAAAGCAAGGTGGGGACATAGCAAAGCGATTCCGGATAGTGGATGTGAACAATTGTCCTTGCCTTTAGCATATCCTGGCGGTAACAGCACAGCCAGAGGTGATAATGAACCTAGGTGCAGGTTTGGCTCCCGACATCTTGGCGACATCGGCACAGCCAGAGGTCAGGATGAGCTTAGCTGCTAGCTCGGCTCCTGACATATCCCCACCTATAAATTTATGCCCTATACTATCATATACACTTAAAAATAGGACTGCGCCTGTGTGAGAAGGTGACAGTGAAGCCCCTCATGGAACTGATGAAAGCCAGCAGCAGAGTCAGACCACACGCTCACGAGGTGCGTTAAGAACAGGCACGAGAGGGGACGCTCGCAAGCCTCAGGGGGCCGCACCTTTGGCTCCACCACTTACCTGAGCCACCAGCCTGAGTCCTTACGCAGCATGAAAAAAAGACAAAACCTAAGTGCTCTAGGCGTCACACCACTGTTAAACATTTAAAAACTCTTTGAAGTCACCCATTCTGTTTCCAGCAATGCCAAAACTGATCATTTGCTTTAAAATATGGATGTGGTTTAGCGGTAGAGTGCTTGCATACATGAAGCCATGGGTTTTATTCCTCAGCACCACATCAACAGAAAAAGCTGGAAGGGGCGCTGTGGCTCAAGTGGTAGAGTGCTAGCCTCGAGCAAAGGAAGCTCAGGGACAGCACTCAGGCCCTGAGTTCAAGCCCCAGGATGAGAGAGAGAGGAGAGAGAGACCCCCCCTAAATGCCAGGCGTCGATGGTTCAGGCCTGTAATCCTATGAGTCAGCAGGCTAAGATCTAAGGACTGATTTGAAGCCAGCCTAGGCAGGAGAGTCTGATGGAAAAGACCAACACCCCCACCCCACCCCTAAATTTTTTTCAGAAATAATATACACTACGTACTGTAATAATATAGAACAGAATAAACCCTAAGTTTTCACTCATTACTTAATAAGTGATCTAATTACTCATTAACTTAATCAATTATCTAATTACGTAATAAGTGATCTGATCCATTAACCACCATTAGCTTGATTTTGCCAATCCACAACATGTGTGTAAATCTATAAAAGCATTGTATCATAAAGTGTATATCCAATTTTATTTGCAATTAAAAATGGAAATGGAGCTGGGTGCCAGGGTCTCACCCCTGTCATCCTAATCAGGAGGCTGAGACCTGAGGATGGTATTTCGAAGCCAGCCTGGGAAGGAAAGTCTGTGAGACTCTTACCTCCAAGTAGCCACTAGAAAGCCAGAAGTAGTGCTGTGGCTCAAGTGGTAGAGCACTCGCTTTGAGCTGAAGAGCTCAGGGACAGCAACCAGGCCCAGAGTTCAAGCCCCACCACTGACAGAAATGGTTCAATAGTGAATGGAGTGTACAATGATGAGCAGACTGCCCTTGCTTTACTTTCCTCTACAAACTTAAATCAGCCCATTGTTCCTAAGTTAAATGGATGGTTCCTTCTCAATAGCCAGTTTATTTCCTTCAGCAACAAAATAGAATGGTCTTCTGTGTAACAGTAGATCTTTCTCCTCTCTTTTCCATGAGATAACCTCTAAAATGAAAGGTTATGACAAATGATTTCCATTTGCACTTGGAGTAATCAATCCACCAACAAATGACTTGTGTCCTAGGTACACACACAAATCACAGATTTCCCCAATTCCGAACTGGGAAAATTCCAGAATGCTTCCAAATGCATGAAAGCCTGGGCAAGAACAGGGTGCCATGCTAGCGGACAGATCAAAACCCCTCACCCTCCAGGTCTGCCTCCAAAGTGTGCTGCTGCTTTCCCAGACAAGAGGAGGAAAAGCAACCAAACTGTTCATCTCTTAAGTTTGTTCTCAGACTAAAATTACAAACCTCCCCGCAAAAAAGAAAAAGCCAGAGGAAGAGAAAGCCGCTTGGATGGAGGCTGCCCTCCACACCCTTCCAGCAATTCTTCCTGCCCCACCGTGCCGGTCCAGGCTCCCTGCACGCATGCACACGTGTGCACGCACACACACACACGCGCACCCCCCCCCATCTGCACACACTCCAAGGGCCGAGGTCCACGGATGGCTGCGCGCAGCGTGGGTCCTGGGCTACTGCCGGACAAAGAAGCGCACAGGGGCTTTCAACTAGGGAGCACCTTAAACCCAGTCTCCCCTCCTTCCCGTTTCAACACAATAGTAGTGTACAAAAGAAGAAAGCAGAAAGAGCCATTCCACGCCCACCGCCCCTCCCCTCACTCACACACCTCCCGGCTCCACTCCTTCACCCTCGGCTCCCAGCTCTCCTGCCCTTCTGGCTCCACAGCCCACACACGGGGACTCACAGAGGTCAAGTCCTTTCCACTTCTGCCCACTCCCCCTCCCACCCCGTCACCTGCGGCCTGACTAACAGCTCCCACTCAGCACCTGGACCCAAGGGCTCTTCCTCCAGGGATCTGACTGATCCTCCCTCCCTCCCACATCCCAGTGAGGGCACTTCCATTTCCCAGAGATCCGAGCCAAACATCAGGAAGACAGCCTTTCCGCCTCATGTGATTCAAGTGGTCAAGAGCTCATCTAGCTGGCTCTACCGTCAAGCCACTTACAGAACCTGACACAGGCCACTTCATCAGTCACCTCTTATTGGAACCACTGCATGAATCGCCTGCTCAGCCTATGAACCCTCTTCCAAAGAGCAGCCAGAGCAGTCCTGAAAGGACTTTGAAAAATCCAAGTCGGTAGCTCTTGTGTGTATTTTCTTCAAAAGTCTTTGTGCAAAAAGAGGTTCAAAAATTAAAAGCAGGGCTGGGAACATGGCCTAGTGGTAAGAGCGCTTGCCTCGTATACATGAAGCCCTGGGTTCGATTCCCCAGCACCACATATATAGAAAACGGCCAGAAGTGGCGCTATGGCTCAAGTGGCAGAGTGCTAGCCTTGAGCAAAAGGAAGCCAGGGACAGTGCTCACGCCCTGAGTCTGAGGCCCAGGACTGGCAAATAAATAAATAAATAAATAAATAAATAAATAGATAAATGCGATTATTTGGCAACGCAGCACTCATTGTTCAGTAAGACATGGGACACACATAAGAAGGAACATCACCAGACATGAGAAAAGGTAAAGGGAACGGCGATAGCAATTGGTTGTTTCCAAGGTTAAAGAGTTGACGATTAAAAAACAACAACAAAGTATTCCCAGGCTCAGGGTGGCTCTATAATCCTAGCCACTCAGGCTGAGATCTGAGGATCTTGTTTTGAAGCGAACCCTAACTACCCGCCCCCCAAAAAAAGCCAGAAGTAGAGCTGTATTAGTAGAGCACTAGCTCTGAGTAAATAAGCTGAGGGAGGGACACACACACACACACACACACACACACACACACACACACAAAGATACAAAGTGTAGATCACAGCCAGCTGTGGTGACACGCACCAAAATCCTATCCCAGTCTACAGAGCAAAACCCTGCTTCCAAAAAAAAGGAGAAAAAATCCTCAATATGTATGTATGTGTCTATACTGGACAAATGAATGCATATCATATATACCTATATGTATAGGTATATATGAGAGAAATCTCAGCTACACTGGCTCAGTGTTCCAATTAATGTGGTTTGTAATTATGAAGTCACTCTAGGACCTGTGATCAATTAATGAAGATGTATTTGTTCTTTCGGTAGTACTAGGGATCAAACTCAAAACCTCCTGCTTGTTAAGTACTCTACCACTTAGACTATATAACCCCGCTCCCCCATCCCCCACCGTTTTGTGTGCCCATCCTAGGGCTTGAACTCAGGGCCTGGACACTGTCCACAAGCTTCTGTGGTCAAGGATAGTGCTCTACCACTTTGGGCCACAGTGCCATTTCCAGCTTTGCAATCCTCAGATGTCGGCCTCCTGCGCCGCTAGGATTACAGGCATGACCACGGGTGCCTGGCTCCCACTCCGTCTTTATAGGCTTCTTTCTTAAGAACATGATGTCTGGAGTTGAAGGTATATGTCTTAATGTGACTGAGTCATCTGTGTTTAAATGCAGGAACTAGAATGTCGTCAGATTAATGTAAAGCTCTGCAGTTTTGAGAGCCATCATTACACTCAAAACTCAGAGCATTTCCCTCCACTCCCAACAAAGCTAGATCAAAATCCTTCCCCCAGCCTTCAGAAATTCAGCTTCCCAACTGAGCATGCTTTGCAGGCTAGTCACACATACACCGGGCCCCAGCCACTCTCGTCTCCTTGCCTAGAAGCCTTCGCTCCTGGCTCTCAGGGCTCCTAGACCCGTGTCACACGTCACTCTGAAATGGGCCTGGCTAACCACTCTACACAGTGCAACAACCCTGCTCCAGCTTTCCCATGGCACTTTTCTGCAGGGAAAGTTATATACTTGTTTACTAAGTGGTCCCAAGGCTCACATGGAAGCCACGCGATCTACTCAATGAATGAATAATCATCTCAGTCAATAGCAGCCAGTCGCTGTAATTTGAGATCAAAGACTTTACGTATGTTTCTCCTCTCAGGCACATCACCTTTACCTCCCCAAGGTCTACAGTGACACCCAACAGATCTTTCCATGGTGGAAATCACCCCCACAGGCATTGTCCCTACAGTAGCTGCTGACCCTAGGTCTGTTCAACACTTAGAACATGGGCAGTAGGACTAAGAAACTGAAGTATACATTTTAATTGCACTTAAATGGTCACCTGTCTTTATGGCTAGTACTTTGCAAAACACAGATCTAGAGCATACCATGGAGCACAAAATAGCCACTAGTAAAATGTCACCAGTTGGGTAAGACAACTGATGGCTGAGGCCCCCAGCTTTTCTTTTCGATTAGTATTACAATTTATAGATTCCATCACAAGTAAACACTTGTCAAAAGGCTTCCTGCAGGAAGTGCTGATTAGTGATGATGTAAGGAAGGAAGTCAGAAAAGTAAAGGGCAGGGCAACTAAAACGCCCTCTGAGGATACAACCCCATCTTCGGGGTTCCACTTCTGCGTCCAGCACACACAAATCTGTCAGCATGCACATAACAAAAACGCTTACAAAGCAGTCTGGCTCCGTTCCTATTTTCAAGGAGGAACGAAGTAAGCCTTGCTATCACGTCTAGGGCAAAGTGCAAACACAGGCGTTTAGGTGATTCGAAAAGATCTTTTCCGCAGGGCTCTCGGCCTGACCGTAGGCCTTTTAATTATGTGCCACGTCACCACATTTCCTCCCCGGGTCTCTACATAGAAAACTGGCCCGTTGCTCGCGGGCCTCCCCCGCAGCTTTCCCTGTAAGGTCTTTCCTGAGGTTTACTAACCGTGCCGTCGGGCGATGGGTGGAAGCCCGCGGACGGCACGGCCAGGGGACCCCGCGGCTCCGCGCCGGCCGGGAGGGTCGTCCGGTCCCCGCCGCGGCCCCCCGGGGCCCAAGGGGCGCTGCGGGGCGGGGGCGGCCGTCGCCGAGCGCGCACGGGGGCGGCGGGGACGGGGACGGCGCCCTCCTCCTCCCCCACCCCGCCCCCCGGCCAGGCCCAGCGGGCTCTCGGCGCCGCCCCTCCGGCGCCGGGGGTCACGGCCGCCCCCCCCCCCCGCCCGTCCCTCCCGCCGGCCCGCTACCTGCGAGGTGAGGCCCTGCTCCTCGTCGTCCTGGCCGCTCAGGACCCGCCGCAGCTTCTCCATGGCCCCGTCCGCGGGCCGGCCCGCCTCGCACGCCCACCCGGAAGCCCGGGCCGCGAGCCTCCGCGCGCCGGCCGGAAGCCCCGCCCCGGCACTTCCGGCTGCCGGGCGCGGGGAGGTGGCGGCGGGCGCGCCGGGGCGGGGTGCGCGCGGCTCTGCGCCGCGGCCCGGGGCGGCGGGGCGCGGGGGGCCGGGGAGGGAGGGGCCCGCGCCCGTCCGGCCCGGGTGTAGCCCGATCCCCGGGGCAGAGGCACCGAGGGAGAGCGCGCGGCGCGGCGGCACGCGGCACGCACGGGGCAGACACGCGCGTGCGCACCGGACCGTGAAGCCAGGGCCTTGCAAGTCCCACTCGAGCCACGCGGCCTCGCCAACGCTGCCCCCGCCGGCCTCGAACTCCCTCCACGGCCGCGCCCGCCTCCCGAGCAGCCGGACTGCGGGGTGCACCCCGCACGTGGCGCGCCGTACACTAACGGTTACCCAAGCCCCAAACGCAAGTAAGGGCAAAGTTGTCCTGAGAAGTTGCCTTTTAAAGTTCTCTAATTTTATTTTATTTATTTTTTTGCCAGTCCTGGGCCTTGGACTCAGGGCCTGAGCACTGTCCCTGGCTTCTTCCCGCTCAAGGCTAGCACTCTGCCACTTGAGCCACAGCGCCCCTTCCGGCCGTTTTCTGTATATGTGGTGCTGGGGAGTCGATCCCAGGGCTTCAATGTATACCAGGTAAGCACTCTTGCCATTAGGCCACATCCCCAGCCCAGTTCCCTAATTTTAGTTGTACATTTCTTGTTGTTTCCCCCCACTCCCCTTCCCTAAGTCTTCTTTTTTTTTTTTGGCCAGTCCTGGACTCAGGGCCTGAGCACTGTCCCTGGCTTCTCTTTGCTCAAGGCTAGCACTCTGCCACTTGAGCCACAGCGCCACTTCTGGCCATTTTCTATATAGGTGGTACTTGGGAGTTGAACCCAGGGTTTCATGTATACAAGGAAAGCTCTCTTGCCACTGGGCCATATTCCCAACCCCCCTTCCCTAATTCTTAAGGCCAAGTTCACCTGCCCCTGATAGCAGATGCAGAACTAGAAACCCTCTGTCTGATAAGGCAGTGCCCTTAATTGCACACTACCTAGCAAACTATCCCAATGTGGGATAAAATAACATAACAACAAAGAATGCTGTGTGGGCCTTTTATACTTCTTGCCTTTTTTTTTTTTTTTGTCAATCGTGGGGCTTGAACATAGAGCCCGGACACTGTCCCTAAGCTCTTTTGCTCAAAGCTCTATCACTTGGAGCCACAGCACCACTTCCTCTTTTATACTTCTTGTACCCTAAAAGCCAAACTTGGACTTCACTTTGGTTTTGGGAGACTTAACCCTCCTGGAGGTGCGAAGTATTAGGGCCCAGGCTCTTGGGACATCAGCCTCAACGTCCACTTCATCCGTGTGTGGGTGTCTGTGGGTGTGATCAAGACGCTACCTCCCTCGCAGGCCTGCCTCAGGATCAAGTGGGATGATAACTTGTAGTCAAGCATCACCTAATCATTTCCAGGTCCTGTGTTTGCAAATATACCAACTCACCAAAATTTGCCCTCCAGTCAGTCCAGCACTTGAAGGTCATCCGAGGACATGAACATTTAAGCTCTTACTTGTGGTGGCTGGCAAGCCGCATGTCCTTGGCTGTCCACAGGGAGGCTCGTGGCCCGGCAGCTGGTTTCTGTTAGAAGAGCAAGCAGAGGTAGGGCAAGATGCAGTCCTGCAACCTCATCTGGGAAGTGGCATTCCACCACTTTGACGGTTCACTGCAGGTGAGTGACGGATCAGAAGCCATGGGGGTGGGGCGTTTAACAGAGTGTGCACGGGGGAGGGAGGGCTGCCTTCCACACACGTGCTGCCAGGTCTTGTGAGCAGCGTCCTCCTAAGGCAGGACCAGTTTGGTTTGTGAGTGCAGCCTAGGGGGTTGGCTAGTATTCCTTGCGCTGGGGACGGGCAGGAGGTTGGAGGAGGACACAGAGACGCTTCCAGCAGAGGAAGGCATCAGATCTGCCACGTCCGTTCACAGCCTAACGCTAACTCTGGCCTTCTGGTATGGGTTAGTGGTTTTTCTAGGCTCACCAGTCAGTTCTAGACCTTCTTATTCCCTCCAAGGTGATGGATCCTCTGTCGTACAAAGCAAAGTTAAGAACATCCTGTCATTCAAACCTAAGATCAGACTTGTTCTTGCGCCAGTGGTAGTTCCATGCCAGTTCTCCACCACGAGAGACACAGCAGCTTCCTCCACCCTCCACAGCTTACCCGAGTGCCACCTTCCTTCCTTGTTTTGGGCAGTTTACTCCCCACCCCCCACCCCCCCGTGCTGCTGCAGAGGAGGGGGGTGGGGGGAAGAGGAAGCAGCAGAGGTGAGGTCAGCTCAGAGGTAGCCTGGAGGCTTCTGGCTTTCAGGGGAGGCCATCTTTGCCAGCCTGCGTGTAGGTGCCACTAAGTGCCTCTCATTTGTCTCCAGCTTGTTCAAATTCTGTGTGCGAATGCACTCCTGGGGGGTAGTGTGAAAGTTCCTCACCAAGGCGGTCTTTGGTCTTTCCCTTCTTGGGCTGTTGGGCTCATTAACCAATAAATGGCCCAGGAGCCGCAGGTGGCCCGAGGCTGACCTGTCTGTTAGCGGAGGCTCAGGTGAGGTGTGACGCGGTCCTTCATGTCCTGGGGTCGAAGCTCGCCTCAGCAACACTGGTCAGGAAGTGCTTTTCCACAGCTGCACTTGGAAGGGTATTTCGCTGTGGTCTGCATTTTGACTTCTGAATAAAGATTCCGGACAAGCCCCTCAAGAGCTTGGGTTTATATATGTCACCATTCCCTCTCCTATGGGACCTTAAGATACTATGCATGTAATTCAAATCCCCTACAGGAAATTAAACATTGGTTCATTCGGGGTCAAAAGACAGTTAACTTGGCTGAGTGTAATGGTTCATGCCTGTAATCCCGGCTTAAGTGAAAGATGGGGACCAGGAGGGTGAAGGCCAGCCCAGACAGATAGTGAGCCTCATCCAGTCAGACTAGCTGCCACTCACCCGACACCCCGGCTGTTAGGAGGCGTTGGCAGGGGCGTTGACAGGTTAGTGCTTAGATACAAAGTAAAAGACAACTCAAGTGAAGGCATGTACTTGGGAGATGTATCCTAAGGACAGAACTAGAAGAAAACATCCAAACCTACTCAGCAGTGTCACCATGTGGGGTAATAATTGTTACTCGGAAACCTTTTCCAGGATAAAGCCGGTAAGAATACAATGTCTGTTTTATTCTTTTTTTTAAATGATGTCATTTGGTGTAAGAAGGGGTTCAATAATAAAGCCAGAGATTAAGCAGAAACATCACACTAGAAGTGGAGATATGTATAGGACCTGCACTTTAGTCTTTAAAAGTAATCCTTTTTGGTTCTGTCCACTGAAAGGGCCATGAGCAGTGTCCCGTGGGGCGCGGGGGGGGGGGGGGCGCTGTGCCTGATGGATCAAACGTGCACGTCCTCACAGCCCGAGCTCCTGGGCGGTTGGCGGGGGTCTCCTCGGTGCCAGGGCCAGGAAGGAGCAGGGGGGTGAGGGGCATATTGTGCTAGCTCTCTAACATCACTGGGTCTGGTCAAAGATTACCTGGCCAAAGGCATGACACGTGAGCAACTCCCAAGTAAGCACAAGAAGCAAACTACCATAGCATCACATTACATGGATGAAAACTCACGAGTCTCATTAGTCATGCTTAAAATAGAAAAGTATTCAAAACAACCACCACAACTCCAAGAGCCACAGCACCAGATCCAAAGTTTAAGATGGGTTAGGAAAGTATTGGATAGGACTTTACAGTAGGCCCATGTTTGTAAGTTGATAGGCTTAGTGAAAGGAGTAGACCTCTACTTTACAGGTACTACAGCTAAAAGCTGCCATGGAGCCAGCCCCGATGGAGGAGTGACCAGTGGTGTCCTCAGAAGCACCACTGTCTTGGAGCACCGGGAACAGAAATGAGGCTCTGTGCCGGCAGGCTAACAGATGCTAGGGAGTCGGCAGGTAGATTTTGACCTGCAGCAAGCTTTCACAGGAAGAGGTCTGGGACTACTCTTTTTGCAACCACCAAAGCCAACGCGGAACCCTGGGTCCTAGGCTATTAGACTGGCTCAAGTCAGTTCTCAAGAGTCCTCCTCAAGGGTAAAAGCAGGGCTCCCATACTTGGCTCTCCAGACACTTCTGCAGCCTCCTGGATCTCGGCAGGCCTGTGCTCCCAGCCAGGAAAGGCTAGGACCAACATCAGAGCTGCACTGCCTTTGCTTGGGGTGCTGCAGTCTGGATGTTCTTTCATTTTTTTTTTATTATTTTTATTTTCTAGTGCTGGGCCTTGAACTCAGGGCTTGAGCACTGTCCCTGGCTTCTTTTTGCTCAAGGCTAACACTCTGCCACTTGAGCCGCAGCGCCACTTCTGGCCTTTGCTGTATATGTGGTGCTGGGGAATGTAACTCGGCTTCGGGTATATGAGGCGAGCACTCTTGCCACGAGGCCAGATTCCCAGCCCCTGGATGTTCTTTTAGACTTTAAAACAAAAGTGATTACTTTTGTGGCTACTGAGTGTCTTCTTGATGATCTGATAAGACATCAGGGTCCTCAGGTACTTGCCAACTTGTGTTTATTTTCTTATGACTGTCTGCAACTCTGCTTACTAAATTAACAAGGGAAGAATGTTAAAAGACAGGAACAAACCACTGCGGTCAGCCTTAGAGCGGCAGAATGCATTAGGAGTACACTGAGCGTAGGACTAAGGCCAAGAAACCCAAGGGATGGGACTCTGAGCCAGCTGCCGATCAGAGCCCATTGATTGCTCCTTCGCTCCCTGGCAGCCTGGAGCGCCTCCCAGCGAGTGTGCGCACGCGCGGCGGGGAGCTGCTCTGCCCGGGCCAGGACTCACACTGGGCGCGCTCAAGATCCTCGGTTGTGCAGGAAGGGCTTGTCATCGTCACCTCGTCCCTGATGCATCAGACCAAGGAGCTGCAGGCATACAGACCTGTCCCCGGAGTACTGACCCCTGTACTGAGGACATCCCGGAAGTCACAGTTCGTTTCAATCTTCAAGCTAGTTATTGAAATGATTTGGGGGTGATTTAAAAATTTAAATATACCTTGATGGGCCTTTAAAGCAAGCAGATTTCCATCATGCCAGCCCTTGGTGTGCAGTTTCCACCCCAGCTATCACAACTTGCACCCCAGCCCTCTTGTAGTGGGATTACACAGCTCTTGATGAGCTCCAAAAACACTGGAAAATACTACAGCAACAGCAAGGCAAGATTGTACCGAAGCCCTGGGACCAGGGTTCTTGAGCTTGAGATTAAGTGCTGTGGGCACTGCTCTCTTGGGTCAAACCACAAGTTCATTGGACCTGGCCAGTCAAAAGCAATCGAGGGCAGAAAAATCCTGCAGCCAGCCCCGGGGAGCTGGTAATTCTTTGCCACGCTGCTGCTCAGTACACAAACCGGAGGGATGGAGACTGGCCTAAGGCTTGAAAGGAAGGGCAAGGTTCCTAACCCTAAAGCCTGACTGACGAGTGCCGGCGGGGCCAGCGAGGCAGAGGCGGCCAGGAGGGCACAGCTGTTCCGTTCTGTGTCTTGTGAGAACGAGAGCAGAGAAGACCCACGGCTCCCGCTGGCTCCTCAGCCACCTGGAGTGACTGGAAAAGGAGCCTCAGGGAGCGGTGGGTTGGCGCTGCGCCTGCCCCGTCTGCTAGGCCACAGTCCCAGATGCAGCCTGGCAGGGCGGGAGGGAGGGAGGGAGTCAGGGCCGGCGGGGCCCGTGGAGTCCGTGCCCTCCATGGAAGGGCTTCACAAGGCCCAAAGAGAAAAGACGGGGTGACTTGGCACAAGCATTCTGACAGCGGCCTAGGGAGCTTTCTAGAAGAATCTGCCCCACAGCTCATCACTTCCTCTAGTCACTCGTTTTGCTTTCACTTAGAATTGTCTTTTCAGCTAAACGGTTCTGCAGTTTCCAAACAAACACAGCAACATACTTAATCATGTTCATACAATAAATATTTTAAGTCATTTATTGCCTTTAAGTTACAGCATCTCAGTATACACACTGCATGAAAAAGACAGGTATTTCTCAACACTTGAAGTCAGATTGTAGGTATGTGGCCAGCTGTTGGGTATCTCGGGGTGATTAGAGTCAATTATTCTGAGTATCAGAGTGTCAGTACTTACACAATTTTGTTTGTGTTGATCCCTATTAAGCAGATCCCAAGAGAGGTGCACATGCAATGCTCGTGACATCCTCATCAGACATGATTAAATCAGCTCCTCGGAATAGCCCATTCCGCCCTGGAAGGCGGCGGGGGGGGGGGGGGGCAGGGGGGAGCACGGGAGTCCCCGCCATCTCTACACACGTGGCATGGCGTGGAGAGGGCGAGCGCTGGGTGTTCCCTCCTTCACAGGGCCGTTGGCGTTGAGGGGGCCTGGGGTGAGCAGCGGCGGCTGGTGCTGTCTGGCTAGAGCGGCTCCATCGCTATTTAGGGGTCTGCTGACCCATCCTGGAAAAGTTCAGGGAAACTGTGAGAGGCACAATTCCACGGCCACCTCCAGGGCGCTGTGTCTTGTGGACGTCACCACTACCACTATGTAACTTTTTTTTTTTTTGTGCCAGCAGTGGGACTTGAACTCAAGGCCTCAGCGCTGTCCCTCAGCTTTTTTGCTCAAGGCAGGTGCTCTACCCCGTAAGCCACACCTCCCTTCCCAGCTTCTTTGTGGTTAGTTGGAGATAAAAGAGTTTCATGAACTTTCCTGCCAGGGCTGGCTTCAAAGCCCAATCCTCAGATCTCAGCTTCCTGAGACTCTGGGCTGGCAGGCATGAGCCACCAGCACCTTGCTCATTGTGGACCATTTATCCCAACTGTTGGTTTGCTACAAATGGTCCTAGCTCAGATTAGCTGCCATGGTAAATAAATCAAGCCTCGCACAGACACTCACACCGCAGCTCCCCTCCATGGCTTAAGGCGTCTCAGTTTGTGTCCCACCAGTTCCTCAAAACAAAGCAGTGGAATTGTGCTTACTGGTATTTGATGAGCCGTCCTCCCTGAATGAGCTGGGCGACCTCATTTGTGGCGTGGCACGCAAACAGAAGCCAGTTTCGAGGCTGGACCTTGTAGGCAAATCTCATGAACGTCAGAGAATAACAACAGAGCGCTGCAGAAATACCAAAGCAGACGAGTGAGGACCCAGGGACACCGGGCTAATGGGTCCACCACAAAGATGGAGCCTCTTGTGCCCAGCCCTGGCCAACGACAAAAGGCACTGCCTGTGCTTCTAACCGTGCCAAGCTCATGGGAAATTCTGCGGTGCCATGTGTGGGCAGATGTGTTATCCCTTACACATCGCTGTTATTACTTAAACCACCATTGTTAGCAGGAATATTCTGGCCAGTTTGTCCACCCTCTCTCCCCCCTTGAGTTGCTTTTAATCCACGATATGAAAGTTTTGTGTATTCCTTCAACATTGGCTTCACGTTCACATGTTGGGGTTTCAAGTACACTTGACAAGTTTCTAACAGAAGCCTGTGGGCTGGCCTTGAGGCTGACTCCGAGCACTGTTTCTTCAGCTGGGTGCACCACGTTTGGAAGGCACCTGCTGTTGCTCAGCTCCTTTCATCCTGACTACTCTTCGCTGAGAGGCGGCACTCCTCTAAAACATCTGGCTCTATAAACCCCACGTGCACAGGAGCCTTCGCCCAGGGCACCCCGCTCCCCCCCCCCCCCCCCGTGTCCTCACCAAACGTCATGCGCCCGCTGATGATGTCTGGAGACTTCTTCATGTCATTGATGGCCGCAATGGGGAGACCCCAGTTGGCTACTGGGCCCCAGAAGTGCTACCCAGAGAGGGGAGGGAGAAAGAAGGGACAGTTAGGGTAGAGAAGGGTCAGCTGTTACTGCTTTCACTTTAAACAGCATGCAAATGTGCAATGAGCCTTCGTGTGCACCGTTTGCAGGTTTGCTGGGTTAGTTATAGGCGGTTCCTTGTTCCCACATGAGCCAGCAGTTCAACATCTTCTGACACAATTCTGTCTTGCTTGGTTTAAACCTTGTTAGAACTATCATCCATAATGTGCTTGAATTTCAACATTATTTTTTAAGGCTTCATTAAGTTCTTTATTGATAACTCACAATGTAAACTAATTTGAATACGTTTTCTAGAGAAAGGAATTTAGAAAATGTTTTTTTTCTCAGAAGAACTACACTATGATCAGAAGACTTGGAAATCTGAGTCAGGATCCCAGATGATGCGATATTAAGACTGGAAGATATTTTGAAAGGCAGAATGTGATATTAAAGGAATGGACCAACAGTTTTTCATTCTACAACTACTCCCATAGTAAATTATCAAAACTAATCTATTTTAAGAGCAGCCATGCCCATTTTCATTTAACTGCTTAAATGAAACAAGGCTAATAGCTCGTCCACTCAATCAAAATGATTTCTCTATGCAGTTTGCAAACATTTTAAAATGGGAAGGAATCTCCCCATTGCTGGCTAAATGCCGGCTTTCGTCATGAGAACACTAAGCACTGAGAATGGTCCCCGCTGGACTTCTTCCAGCAGCGTTTAACACGATCCAGACTCTGGATTAGTGAGTGCATTTTGAGACTTGGGGTTCATTAAAACCTATTTAAAAATACTGAGAAGTGGAAACACAAGAAAAGTGGGAATTAAATTTGGCACAATGTAGAGCTATTTGAAACATTTATGTAACATGCCTAAATGCAAATCAAGCAGCCCAAGATTTCTTATGTAGCCAGCACAGTGAAGGCCTCTGCGATTCCAAACGGCTGTGCTCGGGTTATTTCCGTGAGTTGCAGCCTTCGTTCCTTATTCCCCAGGTCTCTGTAAGAAGTGGCTTTTCCCCACCCATGCTGTAGCTGTCTCGTCATCCTTCACCTCTGCTGCCCCACAGGGAGCTTTCCGAATCCCCAGGTCCCGCTGGACATGGCGGCCTCCACCCAGAGGCCTGCTCTCTCCTCCACCCTCACCACAGAGCCCCAGGAGGTGTTCAGCACCAGTTTATCTAGCACCAGGCACACGCAGTCTTGCTGCGGTGACAGGGAATGGCACAGAGCCTGGAACGGACAGAAATGCTGCTCTCACCGTGCTGTGGTCGTGAGGAGTCACCAGGGGTCACCGAGGTTCAGATCCGGAGACATAGGGGAATAAAAGACATGATCAGAGGCTTCGGGCAGCTCCCCTCAGTTACTGCGGCGCTCACCACCCAAGTCCGCTAGCAGACCACAGCGCCAGTCAGCGACCAGACCCATGATCGCGTCCAACAGCAACTCCAGCCTAAGGAAGCTACATCTCATTCCCTGAAAAATGAGCTCCAGCTTTTAAAACAGAAGCATCCAGTAAAAATATGAATCTGTACCGCAGCTGGGTGTAGTGGTTTGCGTGCATTATCCCAGCACCAGGGGCCTGGGAGCTCGGCAGGACAGCCTGGGCTACATAGCAAGTTCCAGACCAGCACATGACAAACAAACATGAAAAATACCTCACACGTCATGTGTGGTTTTAGAATTGCTACAAGTCACACTAAGAAGAATCAAATTAGTGTTACTAAATTTATAACAGGTCACAATACTTTAATTTGGACATACACTCACTAAAAGCAGCTGCACGTCTTGAGGGCTTTTTGCACGGATTCTTGGCAGTGTGTGCATCTCCCAGGCCTGCACTGGCTGGCGGGGCGGCCTTGAGGGGACTCCTCCGCCAGTGCCGAGGTAGAGAGGTGCGGGCTCTAATAACTATGGCCAGTTGACCTCGGTGCAGGCTGAGTCCAGGAGGCGTTTGTCTCTGTTGCCTCGGAACTCCCTAGGGTGGCACTCAGCATCTAGAGTAACTGCTGAATGAGTAATGAAAGCTTTCAATGCTGTCTTCCTGAATGTTAAATGTCTTATCTTTAAACACACACACACACACACGCACCCCACTGAGGATCTGGAAACCGGTGGCTCACACCTTGTAATCCATGCTACTCCGGAGGCTGAGACCTGAGGATTGCAACTGGAACCCAGCCTGGGCAGGGAAGTCCATGGGCCTTACCTCTATTAACCAGTGAAGGCTGTGAATGGAGCTACGGCTCAAGTGGTAGCATGGCAACCTTGAGCAAAGAAGCTCACAGACACAGCCCAGGTCTTGAGTTCAAGCCCCTAATCTGGGCACATACACAAAACAAATTTTAAAAAACCCATACAATCTAGGTCTCACTTTAAGAAAACATCCTTGCACATATACCAAATAAGTGTGTGTATGTATGTATATTCACTCTACTCTAACAAACTTGAACACAAAAAGAATAAATCTGCTCAGTGGTTGGCTTAGTTCTTAAACACATGTCTAACCTCAAAACTACTGTTCATTTAAATTTAATCCTCCTAGCCAAAAATCCAAGACAAGAATAAGAGGAAAGTAAGAGAAGAAAAAGCTATTTCATTTTGCCAGCGATTTCACAGCGGGAAATAGTGTGTGTGTGTGTGTGTGTGTGTGTGTGTGTGTGTGTGTGTGTTTGTTTTAAGAAAAAGGTATTGGAAGGTAGGCACATGGACGAGAGGAAAACCTGAGATGCCAACCCAGAGGTGTCAGTTTAGGGTTGAAGGAGAATGCGAATGCCTTCAGAAGCATTTCGGAAGGAAGGTTTTAGAGAATCCCCTTCTCCTCTTTTCCTGCCTCTCCCTGCTCCGCAGGTTCCCATGCCCGGGGCCCCCTGCGCCCCTCCCGGCTCTGTATCTGACCACTGGAAGTGTCGAGAAGCTGAAGGAAGACAGGACTGGCCACAAGAGTTGACATCTGGGTAGTCTATTACAGAATGCCCTACTGTTGTCATTTCCTTTCCTTTTGACCAGCTAAATGCCAGGCCGGATTATTTACTTTTTTTTCTTCTGTTGCTGTTGTTGGTTGTGGGGCTTGAACTTGGGGCCCGGGCCCTGTCCCTGAGCTCTTCTGCTCACGGCTAGCACTCTACCACTTTGAGCCACAGCTCCACATCTGGTTTTCTGGTGGTTAACTGAAGATAAGAATCTCACAGACTTTCCCACCGGGGATGGCCTCGGACTGCAATCCTCAGAGCTCAGTCTCCTGAACAGCGGAGATTACAGGCATGAGCCACCGGTGTCAGGCAAGAGGGCCTGACTTCATAACCCACTCTTCAGTGAAAAACAAAATCAAAACCCCCAAGCAATGAGCATTTAGAACCCAAGTAGTGATCTTCAGGAGGAAAAACTGTGTTATTCATAAAATGTGGTTTGAAAAAGTTTATAATCCATGTGAATTATTTTGCAGCATGGTTGCTGAAAAACCAAGCACACGGATTGTCTAATTCCAGAAGCACAATTCAGCTTGGAAAACCTTCATGCCCCTTCCCAGGCTGTGAAGCAACGAGGTGCGTGGCCGGAGCGCAGGGTATGGGAGCTGCTGACGAGGAGAGAGAAAGACTAGAAGCCTGCTTCTCATTACAAGACAGCCATAACAGAACTTTCATTTTTATGCTTTCTTCTCCTTTGTAGAAGGAAAGCAGGCCTATTAGCAAGGACCCTGGAAGAACAAATAGGAATTGTGTT
Source organism: Perognathus longimembris pacificus (assembly GCF_023159225.1). NCBI lineage: Eukaryota > Metazoa > Chordata > Mammalia > Rodentia > Heteromyidae > Perognathus > Perognathus longimembris. Next base: position 71,413,441 of record NC_063169.1, read on the forward strand.
CGTGTGGAAAGTTCTAGGAAGAACTGTTTCTAAGGGAGGGAAATGTTGACTCTTCCAAGAGCTTCCAGGAAGTTCTGATACCTGCCTGCAAGTGGCCCTCAAACATGGTGTGGCAGCCCAATTGTGAAATCCTGCAGTTGCCAAGAACAGCAGAGAAAACAAGGCCAGTGTCATAACTCTGTGCACCTCACCCTTAGGGTTTGAACCTCCTTCCTAACAGTAAGCTCTTAAAAATGCTTCTGCTCTCAGGAGGTTGAGATCTAAGGATTGCGGTTCAGAGCCAGCCCGGGCAGAAAAGTTCCTGTGAGACTTCTTTCTATCTCCAGTTAAGCACTCAAAAACCAGAAGTGGTGCTTTGGCTCAAGTAGCAGAGCACTAGCCTTGAGCACAAAGAGGTCCAGGGACAACATCCAGGCCCTGAGTTCAAGCCCCACAACTGACCAAAAAAAAGTTTGTTACAAAAACCAAAACAGAAGATTATATTAAATATATCATGATTTGGAATTTGCAAAGACTTTCACAACCCTCTCTAATCTTATTTTCAGCTTTTCTCACCAACAAGAGAGGCCACTGTCACTTTATGGGCAGCTAAAGCCTGCTGGGAGTGACTTCCTCAGCACCCTGGCTAGGAAGTCCTTCCCTTCTTTTCCCTAGTTAACCAAGTGTAACAGAAAACTAACATCTATGGGAGAAAGCAAGCATGAAAACATTTGAGAACCTGACGCCAGTGGCTCATACCTATAATCCTACTGCTCAGGAGTCTGAGGGTCTGGGTTAGAAGGCAGCCTGGATATGAAATTTTGTGAGACACTCTCTACTAAACTACCTCCTCTCCCTCCCCGCCCCCCCAATAAAAGCCAGAAGTGGAACTGTGGCTCAAGTGGTAGAGTGCTAGCCTTGAGCAAAATAGCAACATAAGCTCAGGGACAGTGCCCAAGCCCTTGATTCAAGCCCTAGGACTGGCACCTAAATAAATAAGTAAATAAATAGAAAAAAAAAACATTCGAGTTACCTAAGGCTGATTTTTTAAAAATCTTCCAAGGAAAAGGTTGGACTTTATATTCTATTAAAAACATTCTTTAAAAGATAGGCTCTCAGATGCCTATCAATAAAGAATGTATAACAACAGGGGCAAATCTCCTCAGCAGTATCTTTATTCTTGTTATTTAATAGACAGCAATCACTGTATGGTCCTAGTTAAGCATAGAAAACTTCATTTGGAAAGTCATGAGTGAAGCACTTTAAATTTCTCATTGGTCTTACAATATCCTTGGTGGTTCTCACAGGATTTATTTCTTTGTGCTTTCATCACTTTACCTATTCAGCAAAACCGAAAAGAAAATAGATAAACGCCTACGAAAACGGTATTGCACTCCAGAGTAACTGACGTCATTTCAAAGCGTCTCGAGACCGCACCCCGGGCTCTGAGGCAGCGCCTGGTCCAGTCTTTCCTCCCCCGACCGGCGGGCCGCCAGGCCCTCCGAAATTCCAGGGGACCCCTGCGCCCCAGCCCTGCCCGGCCCGGCCGCCGGCTGCGGGGCCGGTGGGGAAGGCGCGCAGTCTCCAGGGGCGCCTCCGAGGCCTCTAGGGGTGTCCTCACAGTCACCTGCCGGCCCCCCCTCACCTGCCGGGGTTCCTCCCCATCACCTGCCCCGCCCCCCCGGGTCCTCCCCCCGTCACCTGCCGGGGTCCCCACTGTCACCTGCCGGCCCCCCGTCACCTGCCCCGCCCCCCCATCACCTGCCGGGGTGCCCCCGATCACCTGCCCCCCCTCACCTGCCCCGGGTCCCCCCCCACCCCCGTCACCTGCCCCCGGGTCCCCCCCGTCTCCTGCCCCGGGTCCCCCCCGTCACCTGCCCCGGGTCCCCCCCCCCGCACCTGCCCCGGGTCCCCCCCCCGTCACCTGCCCCGGGTCCCCCCCCCCCCGTCACCTGCCCCGGGTCCCCCCGTCACCTGCCCCGGGTCCCCCCCGTCACCTGCCCCGGGTTCCCCCCCCCGTCACCTGCCCCGGGTCCCCCCCGTCACCTGCCCCGGGTCCCCCCCCGTCACCTGCCCCGGGTCCCCCCCCGTCACCTGCCCCGGGTCCCCCCCACGTCACCTGCCCCGGGTCCCCCCCGTCACCTGCCCCGGGTTCCCCCCCCGTCACCTGCCCCGGGTCCCCCCCGTCACCTGCCCCGGGTCCCCCCCCGTCACCTGCCCCGGGTCCCCCCCACGTCACCTGCCCCGGGTCCCCCCCCGTCACCTGCCCT